>NW_005353435.1:310031-310356 GCF_000412655.1 Myotis brandtii
GGAAAAATACCCTCGGGTGAGGATTAACAATAAATAAATAAATAATAAAATAATAAAATGTCCTTTATTGCTAAATGCCGAGCCTTGCGCACTGGGAGCCTGGCTGGGCTCAGGCGCAAGGATGTGTGTGCCCAGTGTGGCGATGCGCGGCCCGTGCCCCCCGACACCCTCGCTCCTCTCCCCACAGATGGCGGACAAGGGCTGCCCCAGCCCCTCGAGCAGCGCCACGCTGTCCAGCAGCGCCTCCAGCACCAGCGACGACAAGCACTTTGGCTCCGGGGACCTGGACCCCGAGCTGCTGGGCCTGACCTACCTGAAGGGGGCG
>NW_005353435.1:310608-316894 GCF_000412655.1 Myotis brandtii
TCTCCTCTCACTCCAGGTGAGTGCCTGCCGCCCCGCTGCCCACACCTGCGAGGTCACCTGGGCCCCGGGCCCCTCACCTGGGGAATCACCTAGGCCCCGTGCCTCCCCTGTGGGGTGGGGTGGGGTGAGGCCTGAAAAAGGAGCAGGGTGCAGGTGAGATATGTCTCGAATTGTGAGATTTGCACACGAACAAGCCATGTGTTTGTGCTCACTCCTGCCCACCAATGAGAGCAAGACCAGGCATGTTCCCGAGCTCACAGCCACACGCTCACGCCTGTCCGCCTCTGAGAGCAGCGGGAAGCAGGGACGTGTCAGAGCGCCCGACCCCCCCGGGCTAAGGATGCTCCAGTGCAAGCTGCGTGCCTGGGGCAGGAGGATGCTGCAGGCACGCAGGGGACATGGAACAGGAAAACAGGCCGCAGACATAAACAGAGGCTTCTGCAGCGGGCGGCTGTGAGCCTGGGGACGAGCCAGCACCACTGAACTCCGGTTGCATGGCACCTTTTGTCTGTTCTCTCCTCAGCGGCTCACACCACTCAGGCAGCCCTTCCGCTCACTGTTCCAAAAGCACCGGGTCCCTGGACACGTCCAAAGTCTACATCGTGGCTCACAGCGGCGGCCCGCCGGTGCCCGGGTCCATGTCCAAGGCCTACCACCGCCAAGGGGCAGTGAGCAAGTACGTCATCGGCTGGAAGAAGTCGGAAGGCAGCCCCCCGCCCGAGGAGGCCGAGGTGCCTGAGTGTCCAGGGTAAGGTGGCCGCGGGTCCCCTCCAGGCAGCCGGGGCTGAGCGCTTGTATCCCCCCAACAGAATGTATTTTCTAAAAAAAGAATAATCTAGCCCGAGCGGCGTGGCTCAGTGGTTGAGCATCGACCTAGGAACCAGGAGGTCCCGGTTCGATTCCTGGTCAGGGCACATGCCCAGTTTCAGGCTCGATCCTCAGTGTGGGGCCTGCAGGAGGCAGCCCATCAGTGACGCTCTCTCATCATTGACGTTTCCATCTCTCCCTCTCCCTTCCTCTCTGAAATCAATAAAAATATATTTAAAAAAATAAAAAAGAACAATCTAGAAACATCTTTGTAAAACTCTCTAAATGTCGGCATTTATATTTCTCTTTAAAAGTCTTCTCTTTCCTTGATTTTTACATATAAATTTAAAAGCAATCCCTGCTCTCTGTACTTCTAGTCAAAAAGCTGCCCGCAGTGGAGGCGTCTCGATGATATGCTGTCGGTGGCATCAGCATCGACTCTGGGAATAAACAAGTTCAAGGACAATTTGAGTTCCCACAGAATCCAAGTGCGTTCGTTAGAGTTGCTGTTCACGTGACCCAGTTTCAGCAGGACTGTGACTTCCCTTCAGTGGTTAGGTTTGGGGGGGAGGGAAGGAGGACTGTTCATCTATAGTCCTGCACATGCACACGCACACACGCGTGCGCACACACATGAACACACATGAACAAACACGTGCATGTGCATACCCCAGACCGGGGCCCTCTGGAGCATCCGCCATGCTCACCTCTAGTCATGGCCACAAAGTAGGCCCTGGGGGCATGTTTACTGTCACATCACCTGGCAGTTTTAGTAAAATTACTAATTTAGCAGGAGAGGCTATTGATTTTCATGCCAGCATGAAGGAAAACTAGAATAGCGCATTTTATTAGGAGTTACAGTTGACCCTGGACAATATGGGTTTCAGCTGCGCATGTCCACTCTACACAGATGTTTTCAATAAATGTGTACCCTATCAGACACGTATTTTCTCTTACGATTTTTTTAGTAACATTTTCTTTTCCCTAACTTACTTTACTATAGGAAAACAATATGGAATACGTATAACATACAAAACCTATGTTACTTGACTAATTTAGTCAACAGCAGGCTATTAGTAAATTGGGGGCGGAGTCAAAAGTTATGCATGATTTTTGACTGCGTGGAGGGTCGACGCCCCTGACCCCTGTGCTGTTCAAGGGCCGCCAGTGTAGGTGTTAGATGTTCATGCGGCAGGTACTGGCGGCACCTGGGCCTGGTGCCTGGAGCGCCTCCCAGCGCCACGTCCCGGTCAGAAGCTGGGCGCTGCCCGGAAGCCTCATCATCACACCCCCGTGGGTCCCTCTGTGGCTTCGTGCAGAGCCCCCCAAGCCAGGGCGCGTCTTGTGGCCCCTTTCTCATGCCCTGCCATCCCCCAGGCCAACCACGTCTCCAAACACGTTTCAAACGTTTTAACGGCTGCTTTTCACACCGCTGTCTGCTCGCGTCCGTGTGGCTGGGGCTCCAGGATCCGAGGCTGCAGGACCCCCGAGCGCCTCGGAACCGAGCCAAAGCCTAGAGATTCCCAGAGGCATCACTGTTCCTTCCGAGCGAGTCTGTGAGTCTCTCATCGGATCATTTCCCAGGGAGCGGTCGCACTGACGGCGCCTCGCGTTGGAACTCCTCGTCCCCGTGGCACGACCCTGGCCTCCCGGAGCGATGTCTCCGGTCCTGGGGCTGACGGTCGCCTCGCTGACCCCGTTCATTCACTCCGTCCGCAGGGGGTTGTGTTGCTCAGATTGCGTCTCCAGAGCAAACCTCTTCAAACGGACTTTCTCCCTGGAAAAGAGCTGAGGCAGTAACTCAGCCAGACAGCCTTTTGTTGCGCATAAATGCATTTTTATGTGCTGATAATGAAGGGAGACAGCTGCCTTAGTTATCCCGGCAGCTCTGCGGAATGGCTGGTGATAAAACCTGCTTGGCACGCGCCAGGATTGATTACTCCCAAACTCCGGGCTCCCTGGGCCCTCCCTGCGTCCCCGAGATCCGGGGTGTGGCCGGCTGGCTCGTGTTTCTGGGAAGCACAGGGGTGTGTGTCCTCCCAGGAGCACGAGGATCTCAGGTGAACGATTGAAACTGTGTTTTCTGACACAGATTAGGGAAGGAGAAGCGCAACCTTATTTTATTTTATTTTTAAACATTTTTATTTATTTTGGAGAGGAAAGGAGAGGGAGAGAGACATAGAAACATCAGTGATGAGAGAGAATCATCGATGGATTGGCTGCCTCCTGCACGCCCCACACAGGGGATGGAGCCCGCAACCTGGGCACGTGCCCTGACCGGGAAGCATAGGTCGATGCTCACCACTGAGCCACACCGGCCGGGCAGGGGAGGAGAAGCGCAGCCTTCCTGTAAAAGCTGGCTGCGTTTCTTCTCATTCGGGTCTTGGGGATGGGATTCGTCTCTGAATTATGCAGGAGTCTGACTGTGCAGTTGACTCCTTTCACACACAGACGGGGGGCGGGGGGGGTGCGGAGCTGGTGCAGCAGACGCCACGGGACTGAGCAGTCCAGGGCCGTGCGTGGTGCATGCGTAGTGGTTGAGTCTGCTTACGGGATATCCATTCTCACGCCCGCTGCGGGCGCTTTGCAGACGGCTGGGCACCGCTTCTCACGTCCTTCTCCTTTGTGCCCACAGGCTGTTCGCCGAGATGGAGCTCATGTCCCCGGCAGCTCAGCACCCAACAGCGGCGGGAGAAGCCGGCTCGGAGACTCAGCACGTTCTGTCGAAGGAGGACTTCGGCTGGCTCGTGTTTCTGGGAAGCACAGGGGTGTGTGTCCTCCCAGGAGCACGAGGATCTCAGGTGAACGATTGAAACTGTGTTTTCTGACACAGATTAGGGAAGGAGAAGCGCAACCTTATTTTATTTTATTTTTAAACATTTTTATTTATTTTGGAGAGGAAAGGAGAGGGAGAGAGACATAGAAACATCAGTGATGAGAGAGAATCATCGATGGATTGACTGCCTCCTGCACGCCCCACACAGGGGATGGAGCCCGCAACCTGGGCACGTGCCCTGACCGGGAAGCATAGGTCGATGCTCACCACTGAGCCACACCGGCCGGGCAGGGGAGGAGAAGCGCAGCCTTCCTGTAAAAGCTGGCTGCGTTTCTTCTCATTCGGGTCTTGGGGATGGGATTCGTCTCTGAATTATGCAGGAGTCTGACTGTGCAGTTGACTCCTTTCACACACAGACGGGGGGCGGGGGGGGTGCGGAGCTGGTGCAGCAGACGCCACGGGACTGAGCAGTCCAGGGCCGTGCGTGGTGCATGCGTAGTGGTTGAGTCTGCTTACGGGATATCCATTCTCACGCCCGCTGCGGGCGCTTTGCAGACCCCTGGGCACCGCTTCTCACGTCCTTCTCCTTTGCGCCCACAGGCTGTTCGCCGAGATGGAGCTCATGTCCCCGGCAGCTCAGCACCCAACAGCGGCGGGAGAAGCCGGCTCGGAGACTCAGCACGTTCTGTCGAAGGAGGACTTTGTGAAGCTGATGCTCCCCGACAGCCCCTTCGCAGAGGAGGGGAGGAGAAAGGTCAGCGGCTCTGGGGGGCTGAGTTTCTGGAAACGAAAGGGAACTCTACATTAGAGACTTGGGGATGCCCAGAGTGCCTCTGCGTGCGTTACCTCTCACCATCCTACCAGCCGCTCCGGGCACGGCTGGCCATTCCCCGTTTGCTCTGTCAGTGAGCAGAGCGAGCCTGGAGGCCGGGAAGGGCAGCTTCCCGCACGGACAGGCGGCCTGGAATCTGAGGGCCCGGCCTCAGATCCCGGCTCCGACAACCTCCGCTACGTGACTTCGTACCAGTGATTTTTAAAAATAACACATATTTTTATTGATTTCAGAGAGAAAGGGAGAGGGAGGGAGAGGTAGAAACATCAATGATGGGAAAGAATCATGGATCGGCTGCCTCCTGCACACCCTCTACTGGGGATCCAGCCTGCAACCCGGGCATGTGCCCTGACTGGGAATCGAACCCAGACCTCCTGGTTCACAGGTCAACGCTCAACCACTGAGCCATGCCGGCCGGGCTGAGCCTTTTCTTTCTAACTTGCGTCCAGTCGCTTATGCGGGGCCGTGAGCTGGTGCAGACTGCCGTAGGCAAAGTCCAGTCCCTTTTCTATTAATAGGCATGAACGTCTCCTTGACACGTGTGGGTTTTTCCTCTGAGGCAGACCACCTCCTTTTCATGGCGTAAATTTAACTCTAGTCGCACACATTCAGCCGGTGCCTCAGTGGGACGGACTGACAACAGAGGGGACACGTACAATAGGGGTATTTTTAGCCGCCTGGCTGCATTCACACGTGTCAGTAACATTTCTATATTTGTTTCATGCAAACATTCTGGCTCTTGCTGTTATTCATGTCAAAGGAGTGTGGGTCAGTGTGCTGAAGTAGCTGGAAATCCAGATTTTATTTTATTATTTTTTTAATTTTTTTTTTTTTAGTATTTGACTACTTGCTTCTTTAGGAAGGACTTCCCTTACCCTATCTGTGCTTTAATGCACAGTCATCGTAATGGTCCCTTTACCGCTGGTGATGATCGACGACTGAGATTAAGTTTTCAGCCACTGTGACTGTCTCCTGCAAGTGATACTATAAGGTGGACAGCGTAGCCTGTCCATTTCTCGTAGCTGTTGCGTGGCCTGGGAGGCGAGCGTTCACAATCAGTGTGTCACTGTTTAGATTAGATTGAGCCTCACCGGCCGCTGATTGGCACAGAATTGGCCTGATATCAACATGGAGTCGTTTCCGATTAGCATCAAGCCAAGCGTTCCGTGTGGGCTCGGATATCTTGCCTGAAATGACAGCCCCTCCACTCCCGAGGTCAGGGAGGGCCCATTTAGCGTTTCCGAGTGAGAAAGCTGTGCGTGTCTAACTCACGGCACTATCTCACAGAATGACTTCGTGCCAGTGGTTTTTTAAAAAAATATTTTTATTGATTTCAGAGAGGAAGGGAGAGGGAGAGAGATAGAAACATCCAAGATGAGAGAGAATCATCGATCAGCTGCCTCCTGCATGCCCTCAACCAGGGATCGAGCCCCCGGGCATATGCCCTTGACCGGGTTCGAACCCGGGACCCTTCAGTCCGCAGGCCGATGCTCTATCCACTGAGCCAAACTGGCTAGGGCTGTACCAGTGATTTTTAATAAATATATTTTTTTATTGATTTCAGGGAGGAAGGGAGAGGGAGAGAGAGAAACATCAATGGGTGAGAGAGAGTCATCGATCGGCTGCCTCCTGCACGCAAATCCCATAGAGCCCGGAGGCCTCCTGCCTTTGCCCCGGGGACCCACGTGCGGGGGGCGACCCCGGGCTGGCTCCGCGCTGTGACCCCACTTACTGTCCCCTCAGTCTGTGTTTCCAGCTGCCTGACGTCTGTGTCCTCCCGCCCTGTGTTTGAACCCTAGTTCTCCTTCTACGGGAACCTGTCCCCGCGCCGGTCGCTGTACCGCACCCTCTCGGACGAGAGCATGTGCGGC
>NW_005353435.1:317068-322520 GCF_000412655.1 Myotis brandtii
CTGGGCAGCTGGCACAGTGAGTGGGGAGGCTGGGGGGCTCGGACCCGGGGCCTCGACGGGCCCTCGGATGATCTCCTCGTGAGGTTGTGAGGAGGTCACTTCTTAAATTCTGTAGCATTTGCTGGTGTGTTTGCTTCCTTATAATATGATAAAATCCCCAGAGTGGACACTGTAAAAAAGTTAAGCAATACAGGTCTATCCATTTTGAAGAAAACTTGAAAACCTGTATTAAACCTGTTTTTTAAATCCTCACTCAAAGATATGTTAGAGAGAGAGAGAGAGAGAGAGAGAGAAACATCGATCAGTTGCAGTTGCCTCCTGTACGTGCCCCAAATGGGAATCCAACCCACAACCCAGCTATATGCCCTGCACGCCCCCTGCTGGGGATGGAGCCGCAACCCGGGCATGTGCCCTGACCGGGAATCGAACCCTGACCTCCTGGTTCATAGGTTGACGCTCAATCACTGAGCCACACCAGCCGGGCCTTTTCCACTTTAAAACGTGTGCCTTCCCAGGCAGCGTCTGATCTTCAGAGAGAACCTTTCACTAGTGGGGACTCATCCGGGTCTGGTCCCCGGTTTGGAGTTAGGAGAGTGCAGATTACAGGGGAGCAAGCCCGTCTCCCCCAGTGCGATCGGAAGGCCTCCCCCCGCACCTCCAGGTGGAGCTGTTACAGCCCCGGCCTCCGGGGCAGGTATTTTTAGCTTTTCGATGCTCCAGCCTTGAACCTGTTCAGGATCTTTGCTCTCCGGAGATCAAGATCCTAATCTAACCTCAGAGACAGATACCTCGCCAGCGGGTTCCGGGCGATTCATGCCAGGACTCGTGTGCGTTTCCTGCGAAGTCACTGAGGCGGGTGCATCAGGTTGGAGACGTGAAAGCAAAGCCGGGCAGGCAGGTGGTTCCGCCCGGCGTGCAGGGTCTCGGCTTACGTTGCTGGGGGGTTTCAGGATAAAACCTCTTCAGTGGCCGTTCGGGCGCACGGTTCCCGGGCCAGTAACCAGTGACACCAAAAGGACAGGGTGCCCTTCCCTCCCTGACCACGGGCACCTGGCCCCCGGCCTCCGTCAGTGCCACCCAGTCCTGCGGTGAGAGTTTCAGAAGAAGTTTAAACGTCAAAGGCCAGTTCGTGCAGACAAAGGGAGACCGACCCGGGACCTGCCCTGCAGGCAGAATGCTGTCCCTTCTCCTCCTCGCCTGTTGCTAAGGGACACGCAGTGCGTCTCCCTGCCTTTCAAAGTGGCTGCACCCCAGATGGATAGATTTGTGGTGATCAGCTTAGGCGACTCCAAGACGCTTTTAAACTCCCCGGTTAGAGAGACGAAAGCAGGCGCTGGTCCTGGTGAGCTCGGGGGAGGCACCCAGCGAAGCCTGCCCCGGGAGAAAGCTCCCTGAGGTGCTCGTCTGTGCGAGGCTCAGTGCAGGCCCCTGCACCAGGTCTCTGCTGCTGACCTCTGAGCGAGTCTGGAGGTCGGACATTTCTGCAGGCCCCTGATTGCCCAGCTGTGTCTTTGGGGAGGGCGGGAGATCTTTGACAAGAAGTTGCCTCGGCCCCTCGACGGGGCGGGCATGCCCCGAGCTGCGATCTGCCTGACTCTGGGTTTGTTTCGTTTAGACGAGTTCTGGTTCTCCGACGGGTCCCTGTCGGATAAGTCCAAGTGCGCAGACCCCGGCCTGATGCCCCTCCCGGACGCGGGCACGGGGCTGGACTGGTCCCACCTCGTGGACGCTGCTCGGGCGTTTGAAGGTAAGGACTCGCGGCCTCCGGGGCGGCAACTTGGGGACCGCCTCTGTTCCCGGGGGGTCTGGGCTAACGTTGTGGATGCTCACACATCTGTGAGGACGGAACTGAGCGGGAGGAGCTGGCGCTGTGGCTAACGACCCCTCCTCGGAGAGCCCGGGTCACTTAGATGGGCACAGGGTCCCGCCCCGCGTCCCAGGTCAGGCACCGGCTGTGACTGGGCAGGTTCGTTTTCCTCTTTGACCTCCATTTCCTTACCCATTGGGTTGAGATCGGGACCCAGAAGTCCAGCTTCACCCTGAGCAGACGTGCCTCCCCCACAGATCAGCCTCACTGAGGCCACACGCCTCGGCGTTCCTATACCTTGTTTCTGAGCGCAAGGCCATGGGGAGAGGCCTAAGTAAGGAAAATAGAAGCTAAACTCAAGCACAAAGCTCCAACCATTTGGAAAATTTTAAAGGTTACTGTAAGTTTTCAGTGTTACTGTAACATACGGGGCTGTGAAGGCTGAGCCCCTTGCACAAATTTCATGCATCTGGCCTCTAGTTTCTAATAAAAAGATTTGAGAGATACCTTCAAAGCTTAACAAAGAAATCTACTCTATTCCAAATAGCTCCATAATAATTAATAGGAAAACAGGATAAATCCAGAAACCAAAGGTATCATTTGAGACGACGTCCTGTAATTGTGTACTGGAATCCTTGACGTTAAAGCAAGCAAAGAAGAAAGGAGTACATTTTGGAGGTTAAATAAATATGTATGGATATGCTTCCATATCTAGAACATAGAAAACCACTGGTCTAGGTGCGTGCACGCGCAGTCAACAGAAGAAAAATGAGTAACTCCTCGAGAAACGTTCAACCACACGTGTCCGTGTCCGCGCTCAGGAGCCGCCAGCTCACACCTTTCGAACATTGAAATGATTCAGCTGCTCCGGGAAGCTATGAAGAATGCCCGCCGCCCGTGTCGTTACAAAGATTACAAAATGATTCATGTTTCGGTTCAGGCAAGAAGACAAAAAATGTACCCACCCTTTGACCAGAAACCTAATTAATTCCTGAAAACTTGCTTACTGGAAATTATGCAAAAGAAGAAAAAAAAAACAGCTTCCAGTAGAGAAATACTGCACAGCATCATTACAATGTGATGAATAAGTGAGTACATGACCACACTCTACCATGGGAGCTACCGTCTAAAGGCTAAGGCCGCCTTCCAGGTCTAAGAGGGAAGGTGCGTCCCCTGCCCTGCCCTGCGCTCCTCCCGTGGGGCCCGGGCCTCCTGGCCCCGTGTCCTGTGAGCAGAACTATCCACGTAAGCAGTTCACGTCTGTTTTATGCTCGCGGTTCTTTTGTCTGGTGGGGGCGAGACATGGCCCTTTGCCCGTCCAAACTCCTAAATGCAACCGGCGGACTGTGTCCCACGATGCAGTCATCACCCGTCACCCTCCGGGAGCCCATTGGTTTTTGTCGGGTGGACACATGTAAGGTGTGAAGGATGTGAAGTCCTGCTCAGTGAGGTCACAAGAGGACGTAGGTGTGTCCTTGAGCATCGGTTGAAGGGATGAGCTGTTTTGAATGAAAACAGGCTTGAAAGGTGCAGTTACAAGCTGGAGGTGGGAGAGGGGTCTCGGGTCCCTGGGGCGAGAGTGACAAGTTGTTCAGCGCACTCCTCCCGCGGGTCCAGGCTCGCCTTGCCTGCTCCCCGCAGCGCCCGAGCCCCGCTGGGTCCGGGAACAATCTGCGGCAACTGCTTCGCCACCTCGGCTCTCGGTGGCTGTGGAATTGCCTGCTGACTGTGTGTGTGGTGTGTGTGTGTATGTGTAGTGTGTGTATCGTGTGATGTGTGTGTGTGGGTGTAGTGTGTGTGTATGTGTAGTGTGGTGTAGTGTGTGTGTGTGTGTAGTGTGTGTGTAAGTATAGTGTGGTGTGTGTATGTGTAGTGTGTGTAGTGTGTATGCATGTGTTTGTGTGGTGTGTGTGGGTGTAGTGTGTGTGTATGTGTAGTGTGGTGTAGTGTGTGTGTGGTGTGTGTGTGTATATGTTTGTGTGGTGTGTGTGGGTGTAGTGTGTGTGTATGTGTAGTGTGTGTGCATATGTTTGTGTGGTGTGTGTGGGTGTAGTGTGTGTGTATGTGTAGTGTGGTGTAGTGTGTGTGTGTGTGTAGTGTGTGTGTAAGTAGTGTGGTGTGTGTATGTGTATGTGTGGTGTGTGTGCATGTGTAGTGTGTGTGTATGTGTAGTGTGTGTGGATGTGTAGTGTGTGTAGTGTGTGTGCATGTGTTTGTGTGGTGTGTGTGTGTGTATGTGTAGTGTGTGTGTATGTGTAGTGTGGTGTAGTGTGGGTGTGTGTGTGTATATGTTTGTGTGTGTAGTGTGTGGTGTGTGTGGTGTGTGTTTGTGTAGTGTGTGTGTATGTGTGGTGTGTGTAGTGTGTGTAGCGTATGGTGTGTGTATAGTGTGGGCATAGTGTGTGTGTGTGGTGTGGGCAGTTGTCTCTGGACCCTACGAGCTGTCTAGGGGACTCCGTCCACCCACGCCTCTCTCTCCTCACAGTTTTGTCTGTGCCATTTGGTTCCGTGTCAGTCATTGCTTCGTTCCTGAGTGTTTCCCGGCGCGGAAGTCAGCTGTGGGGGTGCAGCCTCCGCTGGGAGCTGCGCTGGGATGAGCTACTTCACAGAGCGGCTCGGTGCCTGTGCCCAGTCAGGTCACATTCTGTTTGCTTTCAACCTCCCCAGCCTTTCAGACCCAAAGGGGAGCCTCCCTGTGAGGCTGGTGGCCGGCCGAGCTCTGGCTCCGGCTCCCGCAGCCCCGCTCTCCTGGGGGAGGTATGGTGGCGCCAGAGCCAGTCTGTTCATGGCAGGGACGTGGCTCTTGTGTAAATGAAGGTGAACACAGATGAAGTCAGCGAAGACATCGTCACTCGGATGTTTAGGCTGGACCATCAGCCTCACGTACGAGAAAGACGCCAAGCGACTTACCACAGCGTTGCGTAGCATACAGGTCCGCGATGGAACTCTCTACGAGGGAGGAAACACCGTATCTGGTTTTGACATCTTTTTTCTTAGTGTGAACCGTGCCCTTATTCGGGCCATGACAGAGCGGAGGGTCATCTTGGACGTTAGGCAGCCAGACCCTGCCCACCCCCACGTGCCCGCCCGCCTCTGCTGGCGCTCCTGTCCCGTGTGGAAGTGGGCAGTGCCCTCATGATGCCGTTAATCCAGACCCCATCACAATTTATTTCATCCTGGGCACAAGCCCGCCTGGGACCAGCATGGTCCGGGGAAGTCTGGTCACAGGATGCGGTCACCTCCTAGAAGACGGGAAGTGTTGGCTGCAGGACAGCTGCGCGCCTGCCCCAGGTGTGACGCGGGAAGCGGATGCGAGGCTGGAGGCCTGCGAGACCCGTCCCTCCTTCCTCTCAGCACAGCTCCCGGGAGGCCCGGCCTCCATGGGCGCCCCCAACCCCATCTCCCTCCTGTGCCCCTGGCGGCCTCCGCCTCCACCATCCTTCCCAATTAGCGGGAAGTGAAGTGCGTGCCCCCGCATAAGCCAGGCAGGCAGGTAGCTCATTAGAAGACGCGTCCCGCAGCCAGAGAGAGAAGTGGGATCAATTAAGCACAGAGCCCACCCGACGGGGACCCCGGTGCCATTTCTCAGCCATTAATCACATCCTGAAAACGCCGCCGCCGCCGCCTCCCACACCTGCCGTGTCC
>NW_005353435.1:322733-323674 GCF_000412655.1 Myotis brandtii
GGACAGAGGCGGGGTGGGCGGGGGACTCTCACTCGCCTTGCCGGGAAGCAGGACCTGCCGTCAGCACCTCCGGGCCGGTGCTCAGCCCCCGGAGCTGGGCCAGCGGAAGCCAGTGCAGGAGGATGTTGTGTTCGCCTTCCTGCCTGGTGGCATCGCTGACTGGGAAGCTGCTGGTGCCCAGAAGAGAAGTGGGCCTGGGCCCAGGCGAGACAGGTGGCGCTGCTGGCCAGGTGGCGGCCGCGCCCTCGCCGCTCCCTCCTCGGGTTCCTGGGAAGATGATGCAGTTCATCCGTCACCACCGCTGCCTCTGCCTTCACGGAGCGAGTCGTTCTACTTTATTTTTCTAGAAAGAGTGGAAGGGAGGGAGAGAGAGAGAGAAACATCGATGTGAGAGAGAGACATCAACTGGTTGCCTCCCGCAGGCACCCCAACCGGGGCCGGGGATCAAGCCTGCAACTGAGGTACGTGCCCTTGACGGGAACGAACCCGGGACTCTTCAGTCCGCGGGCCGGCGCTCTAACCACTGAGCAGCACTGGCCAGGGCCATGGACGGGTATGTAGGCAAACCCAGGAGCTTCTGTGAAATGTGTGCCCTGACCACACTGTTGGGCACTGCGTGATGCCAGCTCGAAGCTAGTCCCGGCGTAGCAGAGCATGCACATGTACCGCAGGCGTGCACACACACTCACACACACACACGCACACGTGTGTGCACACGGCTGTACCTCGCAGCCCCTGTCGCTGGGACCTGACACGGGCCCGAGGCTCAGGGCCCAGAGGCGGAGCGGCCTCCTCACGGGGAAACTCTGGATCTTATTTCAGGCCTGGACGCGGACGAGGAGCTCGCGCTGCTCTATCACCACGCGCCCTACCTAGGTGACTGGCGGGGCGGGCCCCGGGCGTCCGTGCCCTGTCCTTGCATCCCCGTGTGCACGTCTGCA
>NW_005353435.1:323701-323962 GCF_000412655.1 Myotis brandtii
AAGCAGAAGCCGTCGGCTCCGCCTGTGCCTGCTGGCGTCGGGCTGTGTGCATGGGCCGTGCAGCCGGTCCAAGTGCTTCCTGGTGGTCAGCTTGCCTGAGTTTGTTTGCTTTGTTTTGTGAACTGATTGGGGTGAAGGGAGGTTTTAAGTTCCTTTCCACACGGAACGGTGGGGCTATAGCTAACCCCCTCCCTCCGTCCCTCCCAGACCAGAGGGTGGCCACCTTCTGCACCCTGACGGACATGCAGCGCGCGCAGGGCC
>NW_005353435.1:324253-326617 GCF_000412655.1 Myotis brandtii
CAGGGCAGCTAGAGCCCCTGCCACGGTGCCACCCCGTCCCTCACACCCAGGGCAGCTAGATATGCAGGATGTATTTTCATTGTTCGCGACCCATAGGTTGAGAACCGCTGGCAGAGGGAGCAACGGGCAGCGCCCTGAGCGGTGCCTGACTCGGGGCGGGCAGGGTCTCTAACTCTGTCCTCTCTGCCAGAGGGAGCCGTCCGGCCACGCTGACGGGCAAGGTGAACCAGCTGGAGCTGGTCCTGCGGCAGCTGCAGACCGACCTCCGCAAGGTAACGCCTGGGCGCTCGCTCTCACAGCTCTCAGTCCCTGATCAGACCTCTCCGCACACAGTGTCCCTCTCACCGCCGGGAGGAAGAGGAAGGGGCTGGGGAGAAGCGCTCTGATCCCCACCGGCCGGCCGCGGGTGCAGATGGAGGAACGGGTGCAGATGCTGGAGCGGGTGCAGAGGGTGGAGCGGGTGCAGATGCTGGAGCGGGTGCAGAGGGTGGAGCGGTGCTGGAGCGGTGCAGATGCTGGAGCGGGTGCAGAGGGTGGAGCGGGTGCAGATGGAGGAGCGTCAGCTTAGCCAGCTCAGGGTCCAGACAGGAGACTGAGACGGGGTGCGAGAAGCAGGGTGCGGGGTGAGCGTGGGATGAGGGTTAAAGGGAGGGACCGCGTCCAGGCGGTGAGGACAGACGGTCCACGGGGTGACGGGCAGGGAAGGGAAGGCAGGGTGGGTGTGTCAGACAAGGACTGGGTTGTTGGAGGAGGGGACACGGAGGGATTATACTTTTTAAAGAAGAGGTGGTGGTCGGGGAGCGGGAGCTCGAAGCATTAGGAAGGTACTGAGGTGTCCGCGACAGCACGTGCAGCCCCCCGCCCCCCCCCCACAGAGCTGCCCCTCAGACCCAGAGAAGGGACAGGGAGGGGTGGGACTGACCGGCTCCTGCTCTGCTCCGTGGCGGTCTTGCCCACCCAGATGTGCAGCCGGTGCCCATGGTGTGAGGCTCCCCCACGGCGAGGGAGGCTGTGGGCCCGGGTCAGCGCCTGCCAGTCACTGACGGTGCAGACGGGATACCTCATGGGGGGCCTCTCGGCCAGGCTGAGTGCTGACCCCAAGGACCCTGTCCCCCCAGCCCCGGCCCTGCCAGGCCACACGCCTTCCAGGAAGGGCGCCGGGGATGCACCAGCTCCTGCCGGGTTCTTGCCGTGCTTGTGGCCCGAGGACTGTGTGTCCTTCACCTGTGTCATCCATTGCTAACGCCTGCTTTTTAAAGAATAATATACTTTTATTGATGTCAAAGAGGAAGGGAGAGAGAGAGAAACACCCATGATGAGAGAGAATCATGGATCGGCTGCCTCCTGCACACCCCACACCGGGAATCGAACCGTGACCTCCTGGCTCACAGGTCGACGCTCAACCACTGAGCCGTGCCGGCCGGGCCCTAATTCCTGCTTTTATATGAGCCAAATGACCATGAACTTGGTAATGACCAAGGAGGGCCGAGGGAGGAACTCAATCCATCAGTTCCCAGGAATTCCTTTGCTGGGGTCTGTCTAGTCTCCCGACATTCATTGGGATCATCCGTGTTTGTTTTCTTACCAACGTAGGTGCCCTGGGAGGTTCTGAAAGTGTTCAGATCCCTGGAGATGGGGCGGGGTAGGTGTTCCAGTGAAGCAGCACCACGTCCCCTCTATGGAGCTGGTGCCATGCTGTCCACCCTGGCCGGGCCCCAGCCCCAGGGGATGCAGCAGTTCTCAACCTGTGGGTCGTGACCCCTTGGGGGTCGAACGACCCTTTCACAGGGGTCGCCTAAATACATCCTGCATATCGGATATTTACATTACAATTCATAACAGTAGCAACATTACAGTTATGAAGTAGCAACGAAAATAATTTTATGGTTGGGGGTCACCACAACATGAGGAACTGTATTAAAGGGTCGCGGCATTAGGAAGGTTGAGAACCACTGGTTTAGAGGGAGCGACAAAGCAGTGCCCTGAGCGGTGCCTGACTTGGGGCGGGTGGGGTCTCTAACTCTGCCCTCTCTGCCAGGGAGCCGTCCCCAGCCACGCTGACAGGCAAGGTGAACCAGCTGGAGCTGGTCCTGCGGCAGCTGCAGACCGACCTCCGCAAGGTAACGCCTGGGCGCTCACTCTCATGGCTCTCAGACCCTGATCAGCCGATCCATGATTCTCTATCATCATTGATGTTTCTCTCCCTCTCCCTCTCCCTTCCTGTCTGAAATCAATTTTTTTTAAAAAGGTAATTGTTTAAAATAAAAAAAGAGTGAAGAGTAAGGGGCAGGGCTGGTGCGGCGGCTCGGACGGGCGGCCTGACGGTGTCTCTCCCGCAGGAGAAGCAGGACAAGGCGGTCCTGC
>NW_005353435.1:327081-327595 GCF_000412655.1 Myotis brandtii
GGGCTCTCTCCGCGGCCGTCGCGAGCGGGCAGGCGGGTGTGAAGATGAATGTACTCGTGTCGAGATGAATGTAACCCTGGTGTCAGCTTAGACGTTCCCTGTAGACGCTACCACGTGGTCTGTGTATATAGTCTAGCCTCCTGGTTGCCAGGTGACCTGCTAAGATGTTAAAGACTCCCGTAGTCCGGGCTGTAGACGGCCGGGTAAGCCCGGAGCAGATACTCAGACGTATACTCTATGGAAAGGTGGTCTATTTTTTTGGATGTACAGTAGTTTTATCCTCACAGCCACTCTCATAGCAATAAGACAGGCGCGGCCAGGCGCGGGGGAGCCGCGTCAAGTGCGCTTGATGCTGAACACTCGCTCGGACGCAGTTACTGAGGCTCATTTATTTGCAGGAGCAAACGGTGCCTGAGTCCTGGCAGTGTTCTGATGTTTTTATCAAAAGAGGCGGCTGCCTTGTAAATGGCTCGCTCGGTAGTCACCCCGACCTTAGCTCAGGCGCGTGCACCGG
>NW_005353435.1:327844-348117 GCF_000412655.1 Myotis brandtii
ACCAGGCCGCAGGCTGACCACCGGATGCTGCTAGAGACGACCTTCGTATTGCTTTCTGGTTTTTAACGGTTCCTTTCGAGATGAACGTCCATTTTGCTTTTTTAATAAACGTTTGAAAGAGTCCACACAAGCAGCGGTGTTGTCGGGTGAATGCAGATGGGAGGTCCACAGCGTGAGTGGCTGTGAGTGTCTTTCGGGCACGTGGGGTCTCCGGTGAATGCCGCTCAGTGACGGGTTCCTACTAACAGCTGCCCCGCGCCAGACACTGCTCCCTGCACTTCCGTCCACCTCATGTAACCCTAAAGGTGTCCTCACGGACAGTGTGGGATCCCCATTTTGCAGCTTGGTAAACTGAGGCTCCAGGTAAGTATTTACCTTGTGTGTGTGTGTTTTAATTAGAATCTTATATCAGTAAAGAGTGTGGTGTTCTTACAAGAAAACACAAGTAATAAAATTGTAGGGATTTGAAAAAGCACCAGGAAGGGGTAAACCATAACGTCGAATCGAACGTAAGACAGAAAGGAGACAGAGCACAGGCCACGGTGGGAAGGGGACCATGATACGGTGCAGGGTTCTCCCCGTTCTGAGAGCAGAAACCGTGTCGAGAATTAGAGGACGCAGCCCAGCCAGGGTGGCTCAATGATTGAGCGTCGACCTATGAACCCGGAGGTCACAGTTCGATTCCCGGTCAGGGCACATGCCCGGGTTGCAGGCTCCATCCCCAGTGTGGGGCGTGCAGGAGGCAGCCGATCCATGATTCTCTGTCAGCATTGAGTTTCTATTTCTCTCCCTTCCTCTCTGAAATCAAATTTTTAAAAAGAAAAGGGCAGGGATGGGGACTGAGTGAGTCCGTTTGTGGGGACTTGAGATAAGTTAGCACCGAGACACCAGACAGCTTCATCTCCCCAAACACAGAGACTTGTGGAACCCAGTGCAGGGAAGTAGCGAACACACCGAAGTGCCCTCTGGATGCTAAAGGGCAGCCAGGCGGTGATGGATGGCGGCCGATTCGGAGAGAAGCGACGTCATCCCAGGAAGCTCTGCTCAGGAGGCCGCGGCGAGCGGCGGGGGGACCAGCGGGGGACGGAGGCCTCTGAAGAATGATTAATTTGGTAATTAATGCAGAGAAGACGAAGATCGGCTCTGAAATGTTTGCTCCAGGCCCTGCGTGTTCACAGCTCTGCGAGGCGGCAGCGGGTCGGAGCGCGAGGCTGGATGCGCTCACACACCCGACGCCAGGGAGCAGGGGAAGGAGGAGCCTGGGAACCAGGGGCAAGAAAATGCTGCCAAAGGGGAAAAGGGCCCGGCCCCATGGCTCAGTGACCTGAGAACCGGGAGGTCACGGTTCGATTCCCGGTCAGGGCACAGGCCCGGGTTGCAGGCTCCATCCCCAGTGTGGGGCGTGCAGGAGGCAGCCGATCCATGATTCTCATCATGGATGTTTCTCTCTCTGTCTCCCTCTCCCCTCCTCTCTGACATCAGTAAAGAAATATATATTTTTTTAAAAGAATTGGTGGTCACAGCCTGGTGCCTGCAACACCCACTGGACAGCGGGGCTCAGTGCCCAGGAGATGTGTCCCCAAGAGGCAAACCCTGATAAAGAAATATATATTTTTTTAAAAGAATTGGTCACAGCCTGGTGCCTGCAACACCCAGCAGACAGCGGGGCCCAGTGCCCAGGAGATGTGTCCCCAAGAGGCAAACCCTGAGCCCCTGGAGAGGAGATCCAGGAGACAGGGAGGCAAACCCCAGAGTTGGGGACACTGAGGAATGAGCAGATCATCAGGAAGGAAACCCCAGCCCAGGAAACAAAACGGGAGCAGGGATGGAGCTCCCCAACTCCCACTTCCCGCTACCGCCCCGCCTGGTGCTCACCCCCAGCTGGGGGGCCAACTCCCAGGGCTCAGGGTCATGAGAACGGCCCCCTCCCCGCTAACCCCCCTGCGTGGAGGCAGAGGCGGGAGGAGGGGGTGAAGCTCCGCGTGGCCGACCACTTAGCAACAGGGTCTCGGGCTCCATCAAACAGCCTGACAACAGGCCGACGGAGCCTCCAGGGTAATCCTGTGAGTTAGGATCCCAGCCCAGACCTCCTCCTCCATCGCCTGCCCCACCTCACGGGCCAGACCCGTTGCTATTTGTTCTGTAAACCAGCTCCCTGGGTAAAGCGGGGAGTGGTGGGAAACATCTAAAAGAGCAACTATGCAAATACTGTCACCCCACCCACACCCCATACCCCGCAACCAGGTCCGGCCTGGAGGCCCTGGGAATGGGGGATCGCCTCCCGGGCGAGCTGCCCCGCCCCCTGTCGCTCAAGGGCTGGGCCTGGGCCTAGAGCAAGAAGGAATCTTTTTTATTTTTATTGATTTCAGAGAGGAAGGGAGAGGGAGAGAGAGAAACATCAATGATGAGAGAGAATCATGGATCGGCTGCCTCCTGCATGCCCCACACTGGGGATGGAGCCTGCAACCCGGGCCTGTGCCCTGACCGGGAATCGAACCGTGACCTCCCGGTTCTCAGGTCACTGAGCCAGTGACCTCCTGGTTCATAAGTCAATGCTCAACCACTGAGCCACACTGGCCGGGCACAAGAAGGAATCTTTTTGCCTTGAGCCGCTGGGACGTTACAGCTCCCAGGCCTTAGACGTCATACTTGACTCAGGTTCAGGGAGCAGCAGGCCCTGGGTGAGGCCTGAGCTCCGGGCGGGCCCCTCCCTCCCTCCCTCCCTCCCTCCCTCCTCTCTGCAGGCTGCCTGTGCCCTGGGCAGGAGGACGCTGCTCAGGCACGGGCAGGGCATTTCTCCACCAGGCAGCTCTGGGCAGAACCAGCCGCCCAGACAGCTTTCCAAGGCAACTCTGCAAACAGCCGAGCCAGCCACGGGCGCTGCCAGCTGAGCTCCTGTCTGCAGCATCCTGCCTGGGAACCCGCTCTGAGCCCTTCTCGGGGCGTGGAGACCGCCTCCCGGGCACTGGCAGGGCCTTGGGAATCTGTCCGGGTTTGATCGCAGATGCTGGACCCTTAGTAGGAGGAGACCTCCCTCCGGCTTGAGGATGTGGCTCCTGTCCATCACTGTGCCCGGAGCGCCCGCACATACCAGCTGTCCAATAAGCGTTTTGTTGTGAACGGAGATAACAATGCTTCCGTTCAAAGTGGGGGGGAGCGGGAGGGGGGGGTAGAGAAATATAGGGATTTTGTCTTTTTATTTCTTTTTTTTTTTAAATATATTTTATTGATTTTTTACAGAGAGGAAGGGAGAGGGATAGAGAGTTAGAAACATCGATGAGAGAGAAACATCGATCAGCTGCCTCCTGCACACCTCCTACTGGGGATGTGCCCACAACCAAGGTACATGCCCTTGACCGGAATCGAACCCAGGACCCTTCAGTCCGCAGGCCAATGCTCTATCCACTGAGCCAAACCGGTTAGGGCTGTCTTTTTATTTCTTTTTTAAAAAGATATATCTTTATTAGTTTCAGAGAGAAAGGGAGAGGGAGAGAGAGAGAGAAACATCCATGATGAGAGAGAATCATGGATCGGCTGCCTCCTGCACACCCCACACTGGGAATGGAGCCCACAACCTGGGCATGTGCCCTGACCGGGAATCAAACCGTGACCTCCTGGTTCATAGGTCGATGCTCAACCACTGAGCCACACCAGCCGGGCTTGGCAGGTTTACTTAAGCAAACGTTTTATACGCGAGGCGAGGAACTGGGACCGAGTTCTAAGAGCCTCGCGCTGGAGGCTTGGTGAGCATCCCGGCAGCTGTCTCCCCAGGACCTTAAAGGAGGGAACTTCTTCACAGGAGAGCCCCCGTCCTCGTTGGTCCCGAGGCACCTCGTGAGCACAGTGATGGGTTCCCGCGGCCTCTGATCGATCGCCGAGTTTGGCAAATCCCTGTGCACAGCCAAAGGTGCTCAGCGCCTCGCCCAGCTGCGTCTTGTTTTGCTCCCGGGGCTCTGCAGGGGGACGTTACGCATTCATCCCTCAGAAAGCGGCTCTCAGCGCCTCCCCCGAGACGGTCAATTACACGAAGCAGGTGCCTGTGAGAGAGACCAGACGCTCCACCGCCAAATGCGGCCATCGGGCACCCACCGGTTTCCTGGAAGCCAATTTATTTCTCATCTGAGTTAGAGCGAGGCTTCGGGCAAAAATGACATCGCAGTGGCTGTTGATGTTTCAGTGCAAAGTTGTTCGTCTCGTTCTATCTGCTGGGAGTTCGGTGGGGACCATTTTTGTGTAAGTCATCATAGAATTCTTTTCGGAGCCTTAACTATTGCATAGGGTTGTTATTGTTCCGCCTACAAGATTGAGCATCCCAGTGGCTGAGCACGGCTGGGAGGAACTCCAAAATCTTTTTTTTTTTAATATGTTTTATTGATTTTTTACAGAGAGGAAGGGAGAGGGATAGAGAGTTAGAAACATCGATGAGAGAGAAACATCATCGACCAGCTGCCTCCTGCACACTCCCTACTGGGGATGTGCCTGCAACCAAGGTACATGCCCTTGACCGGAATCGAACCTGGGCCCTTCAGTCCGCAGGCCGACGCTCTATCCACTGAGCCAAACCGGTTAGGGCTTACCTCCAAAATCTTACAGCAGGAGGGCTTGCTAAAGAGAGCCACCCCGGGCCAGGCATCTCTGCCTGGGGGAGCCTGCAAGGTCCCCCCCTCTTCATCATATTTACCTTCCAGACAGGATGGCACTCGCCGGGAGGCCCGCCTGCCCTCTGCGCCCCGGCAGACATCGCTAATTCATCACAGACGTCTCTCGCGCCACAGAATTCGTCTCTCTGTTCCATCCCAGACAGCCACTAGGAATTGGTTGGATTATCGTGCTAATTTGCTTTGGGGGCTTCAGTTTGGGTCTCATTCGAAACTAATATCATTTTGGGGCAAACGTTTTATTAATGAAAGAGTTCTGTGTCTAAAAAAAAAAAATTAAAACCAGTCATCTACTCAAGTTCTCTCATTTTAGAGATAAAAATAGAGACTCAGGCCCAGCTGGTGTGGCTCAGTGGTTGAGCATCGACCTAGGAACCAGGAGGTCACGGTTCAATTCCCGGTCAGGGCACATGCCCGGGTTGCGGGCTCGATCCCCAGTGTGGGGCGGGCAGGAGGCAGCCGATCCATGATTCTCTCTCATCAGTGATGTTTCTATCTCCCTCTCCCTCTTCCTTTCTCTCTGAAATCAACAAAAAATATATTTTAAAAAAACATAGTGCACCTGCTCCCAGAAAGCCACTAGCCAGCTTCTGGAATTTTCTCATTGGGAACCAGCTGCTCGTTGTTGGAGAAAATGGCCGGCCAACGCCAGACAGCTGCGCTCAACGAGGTGGAATAACGCCTCCCCATCCCTTCAGTCGGATCCACCAGTCGCTGGGCTCGAAGGTCCGGAAGCGGAAAGGGCCCAGGAAATCTCAGTCCGGTTACTCGGGGACAAGGCGCGTCAGAGAGCTGGTACCTTCCCCCGGGGCCGGGCGCCGTGTCCTCCCAGCGGGCCAGGAGGGACTTGTCTTTCGGCGGCTTCCTTTACGCCTCCCTCTGCCTCCTCCCTCTGCCCTACAAGCGCTCTTGTTAAGAGCCCAGGAGCGGTGCCAGCTACCGAGGTAGACAGATCCGGGCCGATGACAAATAGAGGAACGGAGCCCTGTCATTACCAGCAGGCGTGTGGCTCCTCGCGATGTCGCGGCTCATTTTCCTTTTTTTTTTTTTTAAATCCTCACCCGAGGGTTTTTTCCATTGATTTTTAGGGAAAGTGGGAGACAGAGGGAAAGACAGAGAGAAATATGGATGTGAGAGAAACACATCGATGGGTTGCCTCCTGCACGCGCTTCAGGGCCCGGGCCGGGGAGGAGCCTGCCGCCGAGGTACGTGCCCTTGACCAGAATCGAACCCGGGACCCTTTGGTTCACAGGCCGACGCTCTATCCACTGAGCCACACCGGCCAGGGCATGGCTCCTATTCCACGCACCGTGTTTATCCACAAAAGGGAAATGGATGGCTGATGTCTAGGGCGGTGACGATGGTCTGCGAGGCGTGGGGTTCCTTTGACAAGCGACCCCTTTTCCGGGCCTGCCAGGTGAGTCGGTGGGGTGTTCCTGGGAGTTATTAAATACGGGTTCTGGCAGATTGACCCCCTGCTGGGTCTCCATGGAAGGCGCGTCTATAAATACCCAGGCCCACGGCATTCATCTTTTGGGCTTGATTCATCGCCGTTTCTAAGGTGCAGACAGATGGGGGACGGCCGTGGTGATGGCCCGGGAGGCAGGGGACCAGCGCTGCCCCTTTAACACGGATCAGAGCGTGTGGGGTGCCAGGTGGCTCCCCGCTCCCGGAGCTGTCTCCGTGGCCAGCCTGCCTCCTTCCTGGGGAGATGGAGGTGTGGTCTGCGTGGCTCTGGGGGGTGGGGGGGGATGGTGACTTCTGGCTGTTCCTGGCACTCGCCCAGGTGGCCCCACTCTTGGCCTTCGCCCTGCCTGCCCCTGGGCGCGTCCCCGCTGAGCCGGGAGGACCCAGGTTTCCCTGATGAGACGGCCCCTTCCCTGCATCCAGGTGCTTCTGCCCCGCCCGGCGTGGCTCCGTGGCTCCATGGCTGAGCCCAATTGCCAGTGAGACAGCTCTTTGAGAGAATCATGGATCGGCTGCCTCCTGCACGCCCCACCCTGGGGATCGAGCCCGCAGCCCGGGCATGTGCCCCGACAGGGAATCAAACTGTGACCTCCTGGTTCACGGGTCGACGCTCAACCCCTGAGCCACGCCGGCTGGGGCGAGGGAAAGTTGTTTCTTATAAAACAAACTTTGGAAAGGTAGGAGTGGAACCAAGCGCTCAGGGTGGGAACGGTGATTGGAGACAAGTGAGAAGTGGAAACGGTGTTGGGAGGAGAGAAAAGGCCCAGAGAGAGGAGCCCCATAAATCACCGCAGGCTGTGTGCGCCCGCATTGTCCTCCTTGTCTCGTGTCCTGGCACCGAACCATTCATCATCCCCGCGCCGGGCTACGGGCTACAGAAATGGCGTTTGGCCCCCGATCTGAGTGGGAGGGGTTTCAGAAAGAATAGCAAAGCGGGGAACCATCGGAATTCCTGGGTTTTTTGTAGTGTTTCCAACCCGCCCCAAACCTCAGGTGTCATTCTGTTGGATGGGATGGGGGGAGGGGCACTTTCCTGGTGTCTGTCCGGAACCCCGAGATCAGCTGCCCCTCCACAGTGTGCGCTGGGGAGGGGAGGCTGGACAGAGGGCTCAGGGTGCAGGTAGGCAGCCCGGAGCCGAGCTCTATGACTCATCTGAAGCTAGTAGGGGCGGGTGGGGGTGGGGGCGGCCTAGAGGAGACAGTGAGAGACAAAATTCTTTGAGAAGAAAGTGTTTATAAGCAGTGAATGTACAGCACCGCACCCCTCCCTCATACCCAAGTCTTTTCAAGAACAAGTTGAGCGATTAGTCTTAGCTTTTTAAATTTTTTTTTTTTTATTGATTTCAGAGAGGAAGGGAGAGGGAGAGAGAGAGAGAAACATCCATGATGAGAGAGAATCATGGATCGGCTGCCTCCTGCACGCCCTCCACTGGGGATGGAGCCTGCAACCCGGGCATGTGCCCTGATCGGGAATCGAACCGTGACCTCCTGGTTCATAGGTCTGAGTTACGCCGGCCGGCCGGGCTGAGTCTTGGCTTTCTATTAGGAAATGAATCCCTGGAAATCACTGAATCTGGCCCCTGCCCTCAGCACCTTATTTACTCTCTCAATGCGCATCCGTTAAAGAAAGGGTTGGTTTCTCCTCTGAAAAGGAGAGGTCTCTCTCCGTAGTGACGGCCACTGTCCATCCTCGGGGACCGGGTTCTCTCCGGCGAGTCCTCCGTGGGTTGTTCAGGGCGGGGGTTCTGTGAGTGTGTGTTTAATTGTCACTCCAGTTTGGTCCTGAGAGCGTGTTTGTGCAGCTTCCCCTTACCCCACCGCCATTTTTAATCTCTCTCCCGACATTTCCTTTTTAAATTTGAATTCGTTAAGGTTCGTCCTTTGTGTTGTCAAGTTGTGAGGCTATTGCCAACCGCGCAAGAACCATTTCATCCCCTAAGAAACCCCTTGAGCCCCTGTGCAGCTCCCACTTACCCCACCACCATTTTTAATCTCCCAACATTCCTTTTTAAATTTGAATTCATTAAGGTTCGTCCTTTGTGTTGTCAAGTTATGAGGCTATTGCCAACCACACAAGAACCATTTCATCCCCTAAGAAACCCCTTGAGCCCTAGCCGGGTTGGCTCAGTGGATAGAGCGTGGGCCTGCGGACTGAAGGGTCCTGGGTTCGATTCAGGTCAAGGGCACATGCCTGGGTTGCAGCTCCATCCCCAGTAGGGGGTGAGCAGGAGGCAGCCGATTGATGATTCATTGATATTTCTACCTCTCCCTCTCCCTTTCTCTCTGAAATCAATAATACACACACAAACACACAGACATATATAGCAATTTTGAAGGGGATTATTTTGTAGTGCTCTTGTTTTTTTAATTTCTTAAAATGAAACTAAAAATATATATATATTTTTTTAAATGAGCTCCTCTCCCTGCAGACAGACAGAGACAAGGCCTGTCCCCTGGGCACCAGTTCAGTAAGTTCAGGGTTTGCCTGGTGAGGAGGATTCCTTGGAAAGCCCCCGCTGCTCCCCCCGACGAGGGAGGTGGTGCTGGTCTTGGAGGCCTCAGGGGCTCCTTAGCCGAGAGGCACCTGGGATTAATCAGGACCTTAGGATCACGTGGACTCATTTGCCTCCTATCCTTCCTCCAATACGGGTGTGTCCGGCCTCACGCCGCCTCCTTCATGACTGGTTTGTTTTGAAAACAAATCCTGGACGTGTCTGCGCCCGCGGCCACCTGCCCACCCTGTCCCATTGCTCAGTCGATGAGGGGGAGCACCGCTGGGCGGAGTAACGCGCAAGGGCCACCCTCGCGGCTGTGGGTGGGCCCGGCAGGGCGTCTCCCCTGTGCTCCCTGCCCCGGGGTCCAGGCCAGCTGCCCGACTGAGCAAAAACAGGAACAAGCAGGTTGCCAGGCGAACCTCGAGTTTCAGATCGACGATGGGTCATTTCAGCGTCCGTGTGCCCCCAACCCTGCCCCGTATACTGACACCAAAAAGGTAGTAGTTGTTGCTCTTTCGTTTGAATTGAACTGGGACCTGCATCCCATTGGGCTCCTGTCCCAGCAAAGGCGAGCCCGGTTCTGCCCCGGCTTCGTAAAATCCCTGTGTTCATCGAGCTTGACTTTTGTCTGTTATGAAACCAGTGCCATTCAGGGAGATAACATTGACCTTTAACATGGAAGAAAGAGCCCAGCTGGTGTGGGCTCTTTGGTGTGGGTTCAATGGTTAAGCATCCACCTATGAACCAGGAGGTCATGGTTCGATTCCCAGTCGGGGCACATGCCCGGGGTTTCGGGCTCCATCCCCAGTGGGGGGCGTGCAGGAGGCAGCCGATCCATGATTCTCTCTCATCATTGATGTTTCTCTCCCTCCCTCCCTCTCCCTTTGTCTCTGAAATCAATAAAAAAAAAAATTTTTTTTTAAGAGAAATATATGGAAATCAGGAAACATAATTCCATTTTGACCGAGTCGTGGTAGAGATGGTAGGCAACCGAGATTTCGGGTTCCTTTATTAACGATGGCTGGAATGAGACCAGCGAGGAGGAGCAATATGTCGTAGACAGTGTGACTTCACAATCCTTTGTCCATGGGCCTTCAAAGTCTTTGTCGGTTATGCCAAACGCTTCTCAAAGCGAAGGGTTCGAGGCAGGGGCTACTGAGACAGGAGCCACACAAACAGATGTGGTTCATAATAGATATGTGGGCTTTCTGGGATATTAGCACAAATAAGAATTCATCACGAGAAATAATGACATCCCCCACCACGGCCCACCCTCCAATTCTCTTGGGCCACCGAAAAATAATGGGGAGGTTAACACATTTCTCACATCTCTAAGCACGTTGTTATTTCTCACTTACACAAAAATTACAGGAAAGCCGTCACCGGGAACCTGGGCGTCGGTGACAGAGACGAGGCTCCGATAAAAGCTCAACCAAAATAGAAAAGCAATCTGGCACCGCTGATAATTCTGTCACAAAAATATTACATTTTACGGAGGGATTTCTCAGAATTCGATAACAACCTGTTAGCGGCTAAATGGAGTCATTTGCATATTGTGGCAAAATAAAAACACAATAATCTCATTTGTTTGCTGCCCAGTAGCATTTCCCAGGGCTGGGTTGCTGGAGACATGCTCATTTCCGTGCTTCCTGCCCCAAATTCCCCTCCATCCAGGCTTTTTTTTTTTTTTTTTTTTCAGCCAACCCTTTGTCAGCCTTACTGCTCTCCCTTAATTTTCATTTTCCTTCCCCATCTCCCACGCCCTTTGCTTCTTTCGTTTCTTAGCCACTAAACGTGACTCCAACGGTCTGCTTTTAACTCATTCCTGAGCAAAGAAAAGGAACCTTCATTTCTCATCGTTTTTTTTTTTAAAATATTGTATCTTTCTTTTTCCTCCAAGTCTGGTGTGTGTATGGTTTTTTCAAAATATATTTTTATTGCCCTGGCCGGTTTGGCTCAGTGAATAGAGCATTGGCTGGCGGACTGAAGGGTCCTGGGTTCGATTCTGGTCAAGGGCACATGCCTGAGTTGCTGGGGCTCAATCTTCAGAGGGAGGCCTGCAGGAGGCAGTTGATCCATGGTTCTCTCTCATCATTGATATTTCTCTCTCTCCTTTCCTCTCTGAAATCAATAAAGATATATATTTTTAAAAATATTTTTATTGATTTCAGAGAGGAAGGGAGAGAGAGAAATATCAATGATGAGAGAGAACCATGGATCAGCTGCCTCCTGCACAGCCCCACACTGGGAATCGAGCCCCAAACCTGGACACGTGCCCTGACCCGGAATCGAACTGTGGGTGCTGAGCTGGAGCGATCCCAAGCCGGGGCCTTTGAAGGGCCCTGCATCCGCGTGTCGGAGAGACGCTGCGTGGGCCTCACCCTCAGCCGAAATCAGACACTAATGAGAGCACGCCTTCCCTGTGGCTTGGCATGCCTTGTGTTTTCGGGGTTCCTCCTTCCTACCTCCCCCTCCTTCCTCCCCAGGCTGGTCCCTCTGCTCACGGAGCCTGTTTATTTCAGCTCTGGCGCCCGCACCCGAGCCACGGGGAGTGTGCAAACGGCAGGCCGAGAACGTATCTCGAGGATCACAGGCGACACGGTAGGCCACCTGCTTTCCTGTTGTGTGTGATGGCACAGGTGGGCACCGCCTGGCACTGGGCATGCGTGTCCCTGCCACAGACTGTCCAGAGAGACCCAGTGACAGCCCTGACCGCCACAGGCCAGCTTGGGGGTTCACGGCTTGCCTCCCTTCTCTCTGGGGCAGTGGTCAGCAAGCTGCGGCTCGCGAGCCACATGCGGCTCTTTGGCCCCTTGAGTGTGGCCACGAAGTTTCAATCACACTGTACGTGCGCGCCTGCACGTGGTATTTTGTGGAAGAGCCACACTCAAGGGGCCGCAGTTTGCTGACCACTGCTCTGGGGGATGGAGCCAGCTCTCCGGTGCACAGAGCCAGTGCAAAGGGCCTGGGGCAGGTGGCTGTCAGGGGAGACCTCCCTCCTGTGAACCGTAAATGGCATCCAACGACCCTGCCCTCGGACGATGCCTCTGACAGACGTTTCCCGTTTGAGGAGACGCGTCACGCATCGTCTCCGCCGGGTTCTCGGCGCCCCCGCCCACGGCAGGGCCGAAGGGGGCCCTGCACAGACTTGCATGGCGGGCGTTGGTTTGGAGGGAGCTCAGCATGGTTTTTCCAACCGCCCCACGAGCTGGCTCCGCGACCCAGTGAAGCAACACAGCTCACGGCCAGGGCTGGGCAGACACCGGGGACGCCTCTCAGGGCGTGAGTGGTCGTGTGGCTGTGACGTGGGACAGGCGTGGGCAGCCACCAGGTAAACACGGGGGAGGAGGGCGGGTCGCCAGCCTCTGGGCCCGGCCTGCCACCCAGGGCTCCGCAGGAGGCGTCCATCAGACCCCCTGCACCCTTTTCCATTTAGGCGATGCCACTGCTGTTATGACCCAGCTTTGCTGGGTAGGTGGTTTTATTTTCATGTTTTATTTCATGTTTTTAAGAAAAGAACTTTTGCTTTAACCCTCTTTTTAAGAAATATATATATTTTTATTGATTTCAGAGAGGAGAAGAGAGGGAGAGAGAGATAGAAACATCCATGATGAGAGAGAATCCTTGATCGGCTGCCTCCTGCATGCCCCACACTGGAGATCGAGCCCACAACCCGGGCCTGTGCCCTTGACCGGAATGGAACCCGGGACCCTTCAGTCCGCAGGCCGACGCTCTATCCACTGAGCAAACCGGCCAGGGCGCTTGGTGGGAGTGTAAGGAGACGAGGAGGACCGCCTGTCGGTCTTCCGTGCCTCTTCTGAGAAAGCCAACTAGACAGCAGCTTCCAGATGCTGGATGGAGCCCAGGCTGTCACTTCCCTTTCCCCCCAACACAGAGGAAAGAGATTAAAAACCCACTTAGAAGCACACAGCCATCCCAGAAACAGGAGGAGGAAACCTCTGTGGACAAGAGCCAGCCGTCTCCCTCAGCCACAGCGGCAGGAAGAGGCCCGCCCCTCGCCATGGGCACAGGGAGTCCCTCATCCCAACAGGGGACCAGGTGGAGAGCCAGGCCAGCCCCGCGGGGCAGGACGGGCCTCCATCGTGGTGGGGTCCGGAGGCCGGGCTCAGGACAGAGCTGCCCACCCAGGGCTGTGACCTGGCAGCAGACCCCACACGTGGCTGAGGCTGGAGGGACCCCGAGTCCCATCCCTGCCAGGGCCCGAGCTGGAGCCGCGGAGAGGGCATCACACCAGGGAGACCCCCATATCCCACCGAGAAGAGCAGCAGGAAGGACAGGGGGAACGTGCAACAAAATAATCGTGACTCTAAATGGGCTGAGTTCCCACCCTGGCCAGTTTGGCTCAGTGGATAGAGCGTCGGCCTGTGGACCAAAGGGTCCCGGGTTCGATTCCAGTCAAGGGCACGTACCTTGGTTGCAGGCTCCTCCCGGCCTGGGCCCTGGTCAAGGTGTGTGCAGGAGGCAACCAATCAAAGTGTTTCTCTCACATCGGTGTTTCTGTCTTTCCCTCTCTCCTCCACTCTCCCTAAAAATCAATGGGAAAATATCCTTGGGCAAGGATTAACAAAAAAAAATTACCAATAATCATTGTGACTCCAAATGGGCTCCCTTCTCCTTTCTCCTTCACACCTCCCCGGACAGGACACAGCTTACCTGTGCCTTCTAAGCTGAGGCTTTGAGGATTTCAAGATGCTGTTTCTGTGCGAGTCACACGCCCTGATTAGCACAGATCTATCTCATAGTTTCCCTCGAAGACTTGCCAATAATTTCACAGTGCTCATGTCTGTTATGTGGAAAGAGTCTGCCCTATCAAAGCAATATCAGGCTATCACTAAAAAAATTAAAATAAACATATATCTCTCCCTCCCTCACTCCCAAGTCAAATGCACATTTTTTTTAAGCACTTAAATGTTTGCGATATTTCCAGCCTTGTTTCTCCCTTGTCTCCAACATCTGTTTGTCTCCCTGCAGATATCCGGCGCTAATACGGCTTATTTGGGGTAACCGATTATTGGAAAACCTTTTCATGTAGCCCCCGAATGACATGTTTAATCACAGCTTTTCAACTTGAAAGAGACAGGATTTCCTTATCTTGACATGACTTATCGTCGGAGCGGGAGCCAGGCACCGTGAGGACAGAATCCGGGCTCCTTTGTCCGAAGGGCACTTAGCAAGGAAGCAGTTTACAGTCGCAGCGAGGCCAGCAGAGAAACTAACGGATGGCCAGTAATTCTCCTTGTAAGGTTTTTCCCCCCAAACGATCTTATCTCGTCAACCTCTTTCCAAAAAGCTCACCGACCGGAGACCTGTGATGAGCGGCGGAGATAGGGTGCGTGGTGTGGGCAACCGTGTGAATGTTTCTCTTTCCGCTGCCTATCGGCAAAGGCTGTTTTATTTCTTTGGGGACACGAGTCGGATTCCTCTGTCTTCCCTGAGCCTTTGTGGCTAAAGATTTTCTATCATCACTGATTGTTTTCTGCAGAAACGGTGATGAAAAGTCACCTCTCTGCCTTCTTTCCTGCGAGCCTGGAATTGGGTGGCTTGTGTGGCTCAGCCCGTGGTGCGTCCCAGGGCCGTGGCCAGGAAAACGATTTTTTTACTATTTTTATTGATCTCAGAGAGGAAGGGAGAGGGAGACAGGTGGCTTGTGTGGCTCAGCCCATTGTGCGTCCCAGGGCCTCGGCCAGGAAAACGATTTTTTAAATATATTTTTATTCTCAGAGAGGAAGGGAGAGGGAGAGAGAGAAAGAAACAGCAATGATGAGAGAGAATCATGGATCAGCTGCCTCCTGCACACCCCACACTGGGGATCGAGTCCGCAACCCGGGCATGTGCCCTGACCGGGAATTGAACCGTGACCTCCTGGTTCATAGGTCGATGCTCAACCACTGAGCCACACCGGCAGGGCCAGGGTAACTATTTCCACCCTGTCACTCCCAAACCCCCAGCACCCCCTCTCTGATCTAATTGTCAGGTGACCTTATTTCCTATTTCACTTAGGATAACAGTCCTGGTTCGCCCAGGAATGAGCGTTTCCGGGGACACACGACTCCCACTGCAGGGTATGTCCCAGGTAAACTGAGAAGGCGACCCAGTCTGCCTTAACCGTTCGAGGGCATTTGCGATAACATGGACGGATGGCCTTTGAGGGCCTTATGCTAAGTGAAATAAGTCAGACAGAAAGGCAAATATCACAGGATCTCACTCATATGTGGAGTCTACAAAGCAAACAAAAATTCTGAGCTCATAGATACAGAGAATAGATTGGTGGCTGCCAGAGACAGGAAGAGGGGGGTAGATGAAAGGGTAAATATGGTCAAAAAGTACAGCCCTGGCCAGTTTGGCTCAGTGGATAGAGCGTCGGCCTGCGGACTGAAGGGTCCCAGGTTCGATTCCGGTCAAGGGCATGTACCTTGGTTGTGGGCACATCCCCAGCAGGGAGTGTGCAGGAGGCAGCTGATCGATGTTTCTCTCTCATCGATGTTTCTAACTCTCTCTCTCCCTTCCTCTCTGTAAAAAATCAATAAAATATATTTTTAAAAAGTACAGATTTCCAGTTATAAGTCCTGGAATGTGATGTACAACATGGTGACTACAGTTATCAATACTGTATTATATACTTGAAAGTTACTGAGAGAGTAAATCTTGACAGTTCTCATCACACACACAGAAGTGTAACTATTTGTGATGACGGATGTTACTAGGCTGACTGAGGTGATCCCTTCTCAGTGCGTGAGAAATCATAGTGAATCGTGCTGTACACCTGAAGCTAATGTGATCTATGTCCATTACAGCTCCATAAAAAATAGCTGTGCTTCTCGCTACTATAAACACATCACTCCCTTCCCTTCTCGCAGACATGTCACTACTTTTTCTTTTTTTATGATCTACTTGAAGCGATTTCTACATCACTTACCTTGGCACGTCTTCCTTTTTACAAGCGGTTATAAAAATAAGCCTCCGTTCCATTTTAATAAAATCGTGAACATCCTTTGGTCCAACGAAAACAGTACTTGTTGACAAAAGTCTCTATTGGTTCACTTTTGAACTTTAAATTGAATTGGATTATGATATTAACAAACCTACTAATAGAATTTGACATTCTCTATCCTCTGACTTTATCAGTTGCATAAAATATATACATGATCACTTTGGAAGATATATTGTTTGTAACTAAGAAAATAGTGGCAGGCTTCCATTTGCTTGATTTTCAATCTCCACGTATGAGTAGTGCTGGGGCAGATGGAAAATAGTTACTATAATTTTATCTGCCATTTGTTACACACACACACACCGAGTGGCCAGATTATTATGACCACCCCATCAGTACAATGAAGTGAATTAGTTATGCAAATAATAATAATAAAACCTTGAGAGTATTTGCTTAGGAAGTTTTCAATATTCAGTATTTTTGGAAGTGTCAATGAAGTACTGATGGGGTGGTCATAATAATCTGGCCACTCGGTGTGTGTATACACACACACACACACACACACACATATATATTTAATTGATTTCAGAGAAGAAGGGAGAGAGATAGAAACATCAATGATGAGAGAGAACCATTGATCCACTGCCTCCTGCTGCACCCCGCCAACTGGGGATCGAGCCCACAACCCGGGCATGTGCCCTGACCGGGAATCGAACCCTGACCTCCTGGTTCACAGACTGATGCTCAACCACTGAGCCAAGCCGGGCCCTTATACAGTCTTTATACCTAATGAATATGTGGCCCGAAAAATCTTCACTTCAAAGATGATAAAATGATTTGTATACATTTGGGGAATTAAAACAGTTTTATCCCCACATACACATGTGGAATCGATCTCCCGATTATTTTTCTGGGTTGATGATGTTTAAGTTAGACGTCTTTCCTATGTCAAGATTTGCCTGGGGAGTGGGATTCTGAAGGAGGGAGAGGAAGGAATCCTAGGAATGTGGAAACAACAAGAAATCTGGGGATTTAACCCCTTAAGCTACTAAATGTACCCCTAATTCCTCAGAGGGAATTCCATCAGCGTCTTAGCTGTGCAGCGGCCATGGTCTTGCCTGGGCTCCTGTCTGTAGTAACCCCCGTCCCCACCTCTGCCCCACAGGCAGGGCCAGGCCAGGCCCTGAGAGTAGCTGGGCGCTCGTATGGCGTTTCTAAAAGGGACTTCGCTGATTACAACCCTGGTTCTCAGGGCAGCATCTGAGATGCTAATGGGGTAGAAACAGGCTGTTGGGGACCAGCTAGGACGGTAAGGAACAGTCATCACGCTCTGTTAGCCGCGATGGTGCTGTTCTGATTGGAGAGGGCACAGCCTAACCTGGCTGGGAGTAGCCTGTGGGCCTGGCGCTCACCTGGACATGCGGCCCCTCCTCCCCATCCGGGCGCTGCCTGTGATCACGGAAAGATTGACAACCTCGTTGCAGACACCAGAGCCGCCAGCCCTCTGAAGACCCCCCGCCTTTGCACACCCACAGGCCTTTGCAAATCTCCAGCCCCCATTACCTGTGAACTGCCCGTTTGGCATAACCCTTTTGCCTACTTCCCCATGTCATCTTCATCCTCCTACCCTATATAAGCAGCTGGCTGATGGGGGGGGGGGGGGCAGAGCAGATGTTTGTGGGTGCCCTGCCGCTCTCCCACGCTGCTGGCAGGACTGGAATAAACGCTCATCTAGGACTCAACCCTGTCTCTGCTGCATTGGCTCAAATCGCGACAGGTAACACGGGCCCATGGATTGTCCGGTCACACTGCCACCTACTCGTATATTTTGCCTGAGGGTCCATATACCCTCCTTTTCCCTTCCTCTGTTAACTCCGTGAAGAAAGAGCTAACGGAGTAAGTCAGCCATGGAGATAAATGATCACATAATATCAGTGTGTGTTCCCATCGGAGAACGAAAGAAAGAAAAATTAACCTGTTGTTTTGCCAGGCCCGTTATATTATTAATCGGTTCCCTACAACGCGTCTCAGCTGAAAAGTAATAACTCGTCATTAGGGTAGTGCCTGGGGGGAGTCAGCTACCATGGAAACAGCCCATAATAAGGGCCAATCTTTCCCTTGCTCTTGGAGGTACCATCTCATCTGATGTCTTAACAGAACATTTCACAGGTAGACAATACATATGTATATATATCCTCACCTGTGCACCTCCATGGATGGGTGTCTGCATGCCCGTGGCAGAGTTAATAAGCCGTCCTTCGCAAAGCTGCCACCATCACACAGCGCCTTCCAGGGACTCTCCTGTGGCTCTTGTGTCCCAACGGCAAAGGGACGGTCCTCAGCACCTCACCAATCACTCATGTGATGACTCAGACCGCCACCACGCCCAACAGTGGAAGCCAACAGCGGAGGTCGACTCTACTTACAATGGAAGGGAATTCAGAAGATGTGGCCCTGGCCAGCCTCTGACCGGGCATCTGGTATGGGAATCCCAGACGGGAGGGAGCTGCAGGGGGAGGGGGGTCCTGCCCAGAGCCAGGGAGAGGCGGTCAGGATGGGGCTGGAGGCGAGGAGACCCCACAGTTCCACATGGGATTGCGTGCATGCTTGAGGGCCCGCCTTCAAGCCATCATCTTCTATCTTGGTCCTTTCCTGGTGGAGAGAGCACACGTTGAATTTGCTCACCTGTTCCGCAAAAGCCAACACCAATGCATCCTGGGCGTTGTGACAACACAACCCAAACTGTCAGACCGCCAGGCAAGCTGTGAGTCAGGAAGAGGTCACCTTCCTCTCCAAAGGGCTCTTCTCTATCCCACCTGGAGCTGGAAACAAACAGATTTAAAATCTTCATCGAAGCAACGTTATCCATGGGACCTTGCCTCGCAGGCTCTGTTGGTGGTGATGATGATGGTGGTGATGAAGATGAGGACAGGGATGAGCTGCTGCTGCCGCCACTCTGAGGGGGGCTATCTGGTCAACCTCGTTTTAATAGCTAAAGGAATCACCCGGCCGGTGTGGCTCAGTAGTTGAGCGTGGACCTATGAACCAGGAGGTTGAGGTTCGATTCCCAGTCAGGGCACGAGCCTGGGTTGGGGGCTCGATCCCCAGTGTGGGGCGTGCAGGAGGCAGCCGATCCATGATTCTCTCTCATCACTGATGTTTCTCTCTCTCCCCCTCTCCCTTGCTCTCTCTGAAATCAATAAAAATATATATTTAAAAATAATCATATCTGAAGGGATCACAAGTGTCAGGCAGGTGCCTTAGAATCCAAGGTCTCAAGAGAGGATTACAACCCAATCAATTGTCCCCAAAAGTGGGGCCGCCGAGTGTTCACGCCTCAAGACTTGAGCTTAAAGGGAGCTTAGCGGGGGTCCTTCTTAAATGCCCAGGCCACAGCGATCGCCCCTTTCTCTGTGGTCCCACAGTATTTCTGGCCACTGGAGTCCTTTGGCATTTATCACACGTCACCAGTAGTTACCTTTCCCTCTGCGTGTCCTGTATTTTTCTGCCCAGAAAGCAAATTCTGAAAGGGCAGGCGTGATAGGTAACACGGCACTTACTATGTGCCGGGCACTGTCCTACGTGTTCTAAGTGTTCACGATATTTATTCACTTACTCTTCCCAACACCCCTAAGAAGTGGGTGCATGTTAGAAAGTCTACATCTTACCTGCCCGGCCGGCGTGGCTCAGTGGTTGAGCGTTGACCTATGAACCAGGAGGTCACGGTTCGATTCCCGGTCAGGGCACATGCCCAGGTTGTGGGCTCGATCTCCAGTGGGGAGCATGCAGGGGGAAGCTGATCCATGATGCTCTCTCATCATTGATGTTTCTCTCTCTCCCTCTCCTTTCCTCTCTGAAATCAATAAAAACATATTTTTTTTAAAAAAAATTAAAAAAGAATTCTACCTCACCCTTTTTTTAAATTTACTTTTCACTTTAAGGAACATCTATGTTCCATTTCCTCATGCTTCTGATCATGGCGCACTTTTTAATTAAGAAAGCATCTCAAACACGAAAAAGACGTTGGGTCAAAGCATGCAAGCCGTCTGAGCTCACTTGGAATGGGAACAATTTTAATTGATGCAATTCGCAGCCATTTAAATATTTCACATTCGGTTATTCACACGGCGGGGAGAGGGCCTGCGCTCCACGCTGGCGGCCGGGCGGAATGGGATGTGCTGGGTTTGTAATTTTCACTTCCCAGGCCTCCTCTGGCTTGGAGTCCTCGGAGAGCTTGTAGGTCAATGAGCACTGGGTCCTCGAAGGCCAGAGGACACGAACGTGGTATTTCACTTACACGCCAGCCGTTAGCATCAGGAGGCGGGGCTGCCGGCCGGCATGGCTCAGTGGCTGAGCATCAACTTATGAACCAGGAGGTCACGGTTCGATTCCCGGTCAAGGGCACATGCCCGGGTTGTGGGCTCGATCCCCAGTGTGGGGAGTGCAGGTGGCAGCCGATGAATGGTTCTCATCATTGATGTTTCTCTCTCTCTCCTCTCTCTCTTCCTCTCTGAAATCAATAAAAAAATATATGTATTTATTTTTATAAAGCTCTCTCTCCCTCAATCCCTCAAGCACCAGGATTTAGCTTAAATTTCAACGCCACCGTAGGAGACATGGGTGACTGCCCTCAGCCAGCTGTTTAGATAGACGAGCCCGGCTCACAGAGAGCATTTCCTGATTTCTTTTCTTGTCCCCGCT
>NW_005353435.1:348133-349989 GCF_000412655.1 Myotis brandtii
ACCTCTTTGCTTTCTGGCCTGCCTCTGCCTGCATTCCGCCCTTGGGGACCGGAAGAGAGAGGTAGAGGAAATAGAGAAAGGCGTTGCTTTGTCATCTGATATCCACTGGGGGCGATTCTTTTTTATTATTTTTTATTTATTTTTCAAATATATTTTTATTGATGTCAGAGAGGAAGGGAGAGAGAGGGAGAGATAGAAACATCCATGATGAGAGAGAGAGACTCATGGATCAGCTGCCTCCTGCACACCCCACACTGGGGATCGAGCCCGCAACCCGGGCCTGTGCCCTTGACCGGGAATCGAACCCTGACCTCCTGGTTCCTAGGTGGACGCTCAACCACTGAGCCACGCCTGACACTGTGTTTCCTGCGACGCCCGACGGGGTGAGGGCAGCCTGCGTGGGGCCCTGGATGCTGGGACGAACCTTCCGGTCTTGCCTGGTGGGAGCGCAGACCTCGTGGCTACAGGCTGATCAATGTCACCACAGCCCTGAAATCTGCCCTTGGCGTAGGAACCCCACGGAGATGGGTACCCCAGGCCCCTGACTCCCTCGCGCACCATTTTTATCGCTGTTCATCTCAGTACCGGGTACAATTTACAGCCGTAATAGCTCTCTCTCCGGCCTGTACACACGTAAACACAACCGGAAGGAAAGAGGCGCCTTTAGGGACAAAGACAGGGGCGGCTGCCTGTGCCCGAGTGTCAGGCCGCGCACACAGACAGACAGCTCCCTGCTCTCAGCAATCAGCATCTCTCCGCAGAGCTTCGGCGGCACTGAATTTTGCAGAGTGTTTTGACAGCCACAATCGCAAAGTCCCCGAAGCCAAAAGGAAGCGATCCCTCGGGGAAGGGGGCAAGTGTCACGCTGATGGCTGAGATGAGTCTCCTACCCCCGTCAAGGCCCGAAGCCAGAGCCCCCCAGGATCCGTCGGGGGGCCTGGGGGGCCTCCTTGCTGCCGCTAAATAAAACATAAACTGTTATGGTGTGTGTTTCCCAGGATCTACATCGTTTCCCCCCACAGAAAAGCTCGTTGATTCCTCCAGGGGCTCACATAAACGCTGCAAATGCTCTCCTCCCGCTGCCTGTGCAGGAAACTGGCTTCTTGGAAAGTTCCCGACGTTGGCAGGATTGTTCATTGGGTCACAGATTGCCGTCTTCCTATTTGGGGACATATGAATAGTTGTAATTCCCTGATCTGATCCTCCGCTTCCTCCAATCTGCTGTGTATTCCTTCCAATGTGGTCTTTTAAAAAATTTTTTATTTTTACTGGTTTCAAAGAGGAAGGGAGAAGGAGAGAGCGCAACATCCATGATGAGAGAGGATCATGGGTCGGCTGCCTCCTGCATGTCCCCAACTGGGGATGGAGCCCGCAACCCGGGCATGTGCCCTGACCGGGAATCGAACCGTGACCTCCTGGTTCGTAGGTCGAGGCTCAACCACTGAGCCACGCTAGCCGGGCCCAATGCGTTCGTTATTCATGCCATGTCATTCTTTATTTCCGATGGTTCTTTTCTCATCGTTACTGTATCTTTCCTCATGCTGTTTTACCATCATTATTCTGAACTCTCTATCAGGTAAACTTCTCATCTCCATTTCATTCACCTCTTCTGGAGAATTTGCTGGTTCTCTCCTGTGGGGGTTGTTTTCGGTCTCCCCGTTTTGGCTGCCCGTTTGGGTTTGTGACTGTGTATTCCATACGGATCATTTTGCCAGCGTCTATATGAGTCAGGCTATATCAAGACCATCATTTCAAAAAAGAAGGTGTTGCCACACCTAGCACTGGGCTTGCAAACAGTGACTGTCCGTTAAGGGTTCGAAGGAGGGAGGGAAGGAAGAGGGGAGGCAGGGAGGAGG
>NW_005353435.1:350140-355928 GCF_000412655.1 Myotis brandtii
GGGGGGGCAATAGGGGAGGGGGCAGAGGGATCCCTAACAGCCCTGGAGAAGGCTGGTTAATTGGGATGCTTGTCCCCTCCACTCATCACTCAGCCGGGACTCAGATCTTTTCTGTCCATTTGATTTCAAACGTGACCATCAAGGCCATCCCCCCCGGAGGCCGTGTCTGTGTAGGATCCATTCTGGAAGCATCTGTTCCTCCGGAAGGAAACCGCCTTTGACTGTGAGCCAATGAGCTGAGCAGGAGAAGCCCCTGTCTGCCCGAAGCAGGTGGAGCAGGAAGCAGGTGGGAGGAGTTTAGAGAGTAGATGCTCCAGCCTCTAGCGCAGCGGTTCTCAACCTGTGGGTCGAGACCCCTTTGGCGGCCGAACGACCCTTTCACAGAGGTCGCCTAAGACCATCCTGCAGATCAGATATTTACATGACGATTCATAACAGGAGCAACATGACAGTGATGAAGTAGCAACGAAAATAGTTTTATGGTTGGGTCACAACATGAGGAGCTGTATTTAAAGGGCCAGAAGGTTGAGAACCACTGCTCTAGCGCCTCCCTCTGTCTTCTCTCTGTCTTTTAGGACAGCTGAGCCTCACCTCCTCTCGCCCCCGAGACGTCTCCCTCCCTGACAGCGCGCAAGGCTCTCTGACTAGGGTGCCCAGTCTAGGGATGGACTCGTCGGTATCCACAGGGAATCGGTCCCGGGACCCCCTGCTCGCTTTACACTTACACTTATTTTACAATTACATGTACATTTATATTTATATTATCATCATTAACCCCCAAGGCAGCAGCAGGCAGCAGGCAGCAGGCAGCAGCCGGGCCTGCCTCATGCTCACAGGCCGGGACCGCTGGCAGCTGAAGGTAACGACTTGGCCCCAGTTGGGTTTCAGCTCCTGAGCCCTAAGGTGGACCGACCCCCTGGCTACTCCCCGTGAGACTGGACGGAGGGGCCCCGGGACAGACCTCAGCGCTGTCCTCAGACCCGAAGAAACGACTGATTACCCTCCTCCGCCCCGACCAGCCAGCTCCCCGCACACCCTGAGCTCCTAACCCGGTGTCTTCTGAGTCTGTCCCGCGTCACCTGGTCTTTGGCACGCGCTCCCCGTCTCGCCGGATTGGCCGGTTCAATATTAAACCATTTTTTCTGTCAATTCTGCAGACTTCGGCTCATGCCTGTCTTTGGGCCAGTGGGGTCCGGGTAACTATTGCCTTAACTCGTAGAGATCCCGTGGCCAGCATGAGGCCACTGGGCGTAGGGGGGCCTGGGCAGGCACCCTACCATCCAGTCTTTTTTTAAATTAGTTATCAACGATTAAAAATAAAAAATTTGTACAAAAGCTGAATTGCTGCCGTCTTTTGAAAGGTTAGAGGTGAGGTCACTCCGGGCTGCTCTTTCGCATGAGCCCCAGCTGAGGGCCGGCCGTCCGCTTTAAGTGGGCCCAGGTTGTTCATGTTCAAGGTGAACTCTAAACTCGTAGAGATCCCGCGGCCAGCATGAGAGCCGCTGGGCGTGGGGGGCCCTGGGCAGGCATCCTGGCATCCAGCATGTTGGCCTGAACAGCCTCTTTTTAAAATTAGTTATCAACGATTAAAAATAAAGAATTTGTACAAAAGCTGAATTGCTGCCGTCTTTCGAAAGGTTAGAGGCGAGGTCACTCCGGGCTGCTCCTCCGCATGAGCCACAGCTGAGGGCCGGCCGGCCCCTTTGAGTGGGCCCAGGTTGTTCATGTTCAAGGTGAACTCTAACCTCCAGCCGTGGAGGCGGCGTGTGGGGCATCAGAGCACGGCTGGGGGCATAGATTTACACGTGCGGTCTGCAAATCCTCCCCGCACACGTGACTTCATTTGCCCCCGACAGCCCCTGCTTAGAGGAGTAAAGCCCCCGTCATTGGCTCAAGGTCCCATGGCCAGGATGTCCTGGACTGTGAACTCATGTCTATGCCCCCAGGACAGGTATATATTTTAACTTCAGAGAGGAAGGGAGAGGGGGAGAGAGCTAGAAACAGCAATGGGCAGAGAGAATCATGGATCGGCTGCCTCCCGCACGCACGCCCCACACTGGGGATCCAGCCCACAACTGGGAATCGAACCGTGACCTCCTGGTTCATAGGGTGACGCTCAACCGCTGAGCCCCGAGAGCTGGGCAGTGCTCCCTGTGCTGAGCCTTCCGGGCTCGCCAGGGCAGACGCGGGGCACCGGCCCGGGACACCGGAGGAGCCTGGTGCTCCTTGGCCTCTGCCGACAGTTGGCACACAGCTGGTGCTGGCTGGGCCTCTGCTCGGCTCTGCCATCTGCCATCTGCCCTTCCTGCTCACCGGCCTGTCTTCTGCCTGGGTGGCTGTGCCTGCTGCTCCGTCTGGCAGGGCCCGTGTGGCAGAAGGTTGGCCGCCAGGTCCCGGGCGCCGGCTTCCGGCGAGGCTGCGGCGGGTCCGTTCCCCTGGACGTCTGTCCTCCGCAGTCTTCGTCCCAAAGCCTCCCAACCCTCCCCTCGCCGACTCCTGATACCCGTCCCGAGAGGAGCTCCTGCCACCCGGAGAGGAACTGCCTGGGGCTCCGGGCCCCTCTGGGGTCCGCACTCTGCCCTGAAAACCCAGCAAGGCCTATGCCTCCCTCGTGTGGTCCTGGGGTTCCTTCTGAGAGCGGCGCCGGTGGCAGAGAGAGGGACGGAGCAGGAAGCCCCGGTCACAGACGCTCCTGTCCACACAGGGGTTTGTCGTCTCTGCGGGTCCAAGTCTAGGCGCTTGTCCAAAGGGAGGGGGAGCCTCCACGTCCTGACCCAAACCTTAGTGCCTATGACAGCAGTTCTCAACCTGTGGGTCGAGACCCCTTTGGCGGTCGAACGACCCTTTCACAGGGGTCGCCTAAGACCATCCTGCATATCAGGTATTTACATGACGATTCATCACAGTAGCAACATGACAGTGATGAAGTAGCAACGAAAATAATTTTATGGTTGGGTCACAGCATGAGGAACTGTATTTAAAGGGCCAGAAGGTTGAGAACCACTGGCCTATGAGTTTCACAGACGCCCGCACTGCTGGGTTTGTGTGTTTTTTTAATATACTCCACGCCGGCCCGGCTGGAACCCACCATTCTCATGACTAACACCTGGACCAGGTTCTCAGCTGCCCGTGCCCCACAGCTACGGAGGTGACGGCCATTTTCTATGCCACCGGCTTTCATTCCGAACCTTTCATGGATGAGTCACTACTGACCTCTTACGATCTTTCCTCAAAGCTTCAATTCCATGGTTCCTGTAATTTCTACGTCCCCCCATATTTGTCAAACACTTAAAACATGATTCGACGTAAGGCATTTTCTTCTGCGGACACATTAGTTAGTTCCCCAGCAAAGACATGTTTAATGATCGCACGGCCACCATGGGCCAGGGGCTAAATCAGGGGTCACCTGCCCACAGTGATGATGGGGTCCTACCGTGAGCTGGCCGGAGGGTGGTCCGGCTCTCGCATCCCATCGTGGCCTCCGCTTCCTCCAACTGCTTGACCTTGACCTCACTGCAGGCTGGGTTCTTCCCAGAAGGGCGTGTAGGGTCTACACCTGTGGGCGGGCGCCGGCCGCAGGAACCCACAGAGGGGCAAGTTGCTCTCAGAAGCATCCCGGGGGCTCTGAAATGCAAACCAAGGCCCGTGGGGATTTCCGAAGCCGGCCTGGCTCTTTAGAAATGTCCTGAGTCGGGCCCGGCCGGCGTGGCTCGGTGGTTGAACGTTTACCTGAGACCCAGGAGGTCAGGGTTCGATTCCCGGTCAAGGGCACATGCCCGGGTTGCGGGCTCTATCCCCAGTGTGGGGCGTGCAGGAGGCAGCCGATCCATGATCCTCTCTCATCATGGATGTTTCTCTCTCTCTCCCTCTCCCTTCCTCTCTGGAATCAATTAAAAAACAAAAAGGCCCAGAAGCAAAATGCAGGTGGGGTGGGTCACCCGCCCGCAGCTGCGCTGAGGCCGTGACCTGGCCGAGGCTGGGGAAGGGCTGGGGAGTCAGGATCCGGGCAGGCAGGTGCCTGTGGCAGCTCCTGTCACCCCCAGAGCATCACACAGCCCGGCCCAGACCCCGGGCGAGGAAGGAGGAGGCTCCCCGCAGAGGAGCAGCCCAGAGGGCGCAGGCGTGGGCCGGGCCTGCACCTGCAGCCGCTCCTTCAGCGTCTGAGGATGAGAGGGGCCGGGAACCTGCGCTTGGATCCCAGGAACTGAACGTTTGAACCGGTGCCTCTTTCTGGCCTCATTTTAAGGCCCGGGAAACGCAGCGACTCTACCTGCAAGTGTGGCCGCGCCCTCGGAATCACCGAATCCTCATCGGACTGGGCGAATCCAGCCCACGGCTCGCCCTGGAAGCTCCGGTGGTGGGGTCCCGGGACAAGAAGTTCCTGTCGGGGGCAGGCGGGCCTCAAGCCACAGCCCTGGGTGGATCTGTCTTCTTTCCTCGGTGCAGGCCACGGCCACGCAGGGGTACGCAGGGCGAGCCCCAGGCCGGGATGGGGTGGCTGTGCTGCGTGCGTGGACAATCCCAGGAGCCCGCGAGGCTCCCTCCTCTGCCTCCGCGTGCGAGGAAGCTAATGAGCGCAGCCTGGCTCTCGTCAAACCCACCTGCTCCCGAGAGAAGTTCATCAACAAGGGCTGGGGTTGCCCTTCCCACCCCCTTCCCAGCTCACTTCCCTCCGTGGGACGCGGCCACCACAGACGCTGGGGGTGTGGACAGCGGCAGTGAAGCAGGAAGGCCTGTGCCCCCTGGTCAAATATTATATATATAATATTTTTTAATTTATTTCACAGAGGTAGGGAGAGAGATAGAAACATCAGTGATGAGAGAGAATCACAGATCGGCTGCCTCCTGCGCACCCCCTATTGGGGATGGAGCCCGCGACCCGGGCGTGTGCCCTGACCAGGAATCAACCGTGTCCTGGTTCGTAGGTGGGTGCTCAACCACTGAGCCACACCAGCCGGGCTGTAACACATTTTTAAACACAGAAACATGAAGCGATGGTTTAGGGCTGCATGGAGTTCCCCTCCAGGGAGACATCGATGGCCAGTGCTGTCTTCTGCCAGTTCCAGAGCCACGGGGGCAGCTGCCCTGCTTGAGGCCATGGCCACACACACCAGCGCCCAGGAGGTGCCCAGGCTGAGCCGGACGAGCACTGAGCATCGGGAGTGAATGGAGACCGGCTCCAGCGCACGCCCTCCCCCCACACACACCTCCGAGTCTCAGGTTTTATGAATGACACCTTCCAAGACCTGCTGGCGCACGGCCTGCCTCACGGACACCCTGAGGTGCCCTCAGGAAGGGCTGCCCACCGAGCGGGTCCAGATGGCACTGGCTGTCCTCCATGGCGCCCGCTCCGTGCCAAGCTGGGCAGTGCGGGGTCTGACGTCACGGGGGCGAGACGGTCGGGGCGTTGGGTCTCCCTGTGGCACACCCGCCTGGCCCTGCCCGAGGTCAACACCGCGCTCAGCTGACAGTGCTAACGGGTCCGGGTGCCCACATTCCTGGGGTTGCCACTCAGGCCTTACTCCCCCCTCCCCAGGGCACCTCTCCCTCCCTTCATCTCCGTCCCCTCGGACTCTCTAGCCACCGAGTGCCCACTTGCTTTGGCCGTGAATTCGCTGCTCAGGTGTCCCCAGCCCTCCCTCTAATTGTGCCCAGAGAGAGCACTGCCCGCAGCCACCAGGCCCTGTACCACATGGGTAGCCGGTCTTGTTCTTTCCTTCTTTTTAAAATAGATTTTTATTGATTTCAGCGAGGAAGGGAGAGGGAGAGAGAGAGGGAGAGGGAGAGG
>NW_005353435.1:355962-360813 GCF_000412655.1 Myotis brandtii
GAGAGGGAGAGGGAGAGGGAGAGGGAGAGGGAGAAGCATCCGTGATGAGAGAGAATCATGGACCGGCTGCCTCCTGCACGCCCCACCCTGGGGATGGAGCCCGCAACCCGGGCCTGTGCCCTGACCGGGAGTTGAACCGTGATGCTCAACCACTGAGCCACACTGGCCGGACCCGCTCCTTGAACTGTCTGAATGCAGCATGAATTCACGTGAGAGATGCTTCTCGTTTTCCTCATCCCCCCCTGCGGACGCTTCCCCATGACAATGGCCTTCGGGGCCGCTGGCATCACATGGCAGCCACGTTCAGTCCCGCTGCTCACGCCTGGCAGGTGCTCCCTCTCCGGCGAGGATGGCTCACCTGAGGGGCCAGGGGGCAGGTGCCAGCTCCCCTGGGGACGCTGGAGAGGGGACCCCCACACTCTTTGCCCTGCCCATCACGGAGCACTGGCTGCCCCGCCCATGCCGCCTGCCTGCCCTGCCCTTTGACCCCACCTCCTCCCCACGGCTCACCTAGCACATCTGCTGCCTGTCCGTGTTCCACCAGCTAAGCAGTGGCCATTGCCTCTTCTGCCACCCCGTCTGGGGGGGGCTCCCTGGTGCACCCCTCCCTTGTGGGGAGGAGGCAGAGCTTGACGTTACAAAGGACACAGTCAGCCTGGCCGGTGTGGCTCAGTGGTTGAGCATCAACCAATGAACCAAGGGGTCACGGTTTGCTTCCAGGTCAGGGCATATGCCCGGGTTTCGGGCTCCATCCCCAGTGTGGGGCGTGCGGGAGGCAGCCGATCAGTGATTCTCTCTCATCATTCATGTTTCTCTCCCTCTCCCTTCCTCTCTGAAATCAATAAAAATATTTTAAAACAAACAAACAAAGGACACATTTAATTTAAGCCTCCAAGTCAGGGCCACCTGGGGACACCCGAGCCGTCCAGAGACGTGACCGGAAGCCGTGAGACTCCACCGTGGCACCCAGGCCTCTAGAAAGAGGCTTGGCTGTTGCCCAGAACCCGCCGTGGCCCTCGCTGACCTTTGCTGACCTTCTCTCTGTTCTCCCAGCCAGATCTGTGGTGCTGGTTCCAATTCTTATCAGAAACCAGGGCCAGACAGACATGTGGACACCCCAGGCAGGCTGGGAACTTGGCACGCCTTCAAGGTAGAGCCCTTTAAATATCTGTTCAATAAAAAAAAAAAGTGTAGGGCCAAGGAGAAAACGATTGTCTGCTGCTGACTCTAGAAAAGCAGATTTCCTTTCGCGTTCCTTTCTACTGGCCAAAGAATGGACGTTCTAAAAAAGAAAAAGCCAAATATCTCGTGGAACACATCTCATTGTGTCTGTGAATTCTCCTCTGCCCCATCTTTCCTATAGTTTATCGAAGGAGGTAACTTCTTAGCAGATATAAACAAGAGTTTAAGATTTGGATGAGCCCTGGCCAGTTTGGCTCAGTGGATAGAAGCGTCCACCTGCGGACTGAAGGGTCCCAGGTTCGATTCCAGTCAAGGGCACATGCCCGGGTTGTGGGCTCGATCCCCAGTGTGGGGTGTGCAGGAGGCAGTCGATCCATGATTCTCTCATCATTGATGTTTCTATCTCTCTATCCCTCTCCCCTTCTCTCTGAAATAAAATTTAAAAAAAATTTTTTTTTAATTTGGATGAGAAAAAAACTCACTCATTCTTAATTTGTCTTCAAAATTTCAATGGACAGCCTGGTCGGTGTGGCTCAGTGATGGAGCATCGACCTATGAACCAGGAGGTCAGGGTTCGATTCCCGGTCAAGGGCACATGCCCGGATTGCGGGCTCGACCCCCAGTGGGGGGTGGGCAGGAGGCAGCCGATCCATGATTCTCTCTCATCATGGATGTTTCTCTCTCCCTTTCCCTTCCTCTCTTTGAAAATCAGTAAAAAAATATTTAAAAAACATTTTTTTTTCAATGGGCTGCAGCTGTCAGCGTGCAGGTGACCGTGGCCGCTCTTGACCCGAACACACATGCAGAGCTGGGAAGTCGGCCTGGATTAGAGCTGTGCTTGTTGTATTCTTTCTTTTATCTTCCTGCCCGGAGTTGGAAGGAAGAGGCAGTGTAAGGCCCTTCATGCAGGTCAATGCCACCCGCTGTCCCAGCACCAGGCAGGGCTGACTACTCCCTCCCCGTGTCTGCCAGCTGCCCCCGAGACCCCGGCCTGGGGCCAACCACAGAGACAGGACAGAGGCAGGGCTGTACGGACCGGGACTCAAATACACAGAGCAAGCACCGCCTGCAAGAGAGGACCAAGCTGTCTGCTGGAATGATTGTCAGAAACATCACATTCTGCCCAGGCCGGTGTGGCTCAGTGGATAAAGCGTCAGTCTGCGGACTGAAGGGTCCCAGGTTCAATTCCAGTCAAGGGCACATGCCTGGGTTGCGGGCTTGATCCCCGGTGGGGGGCGTGCAGGAGGCAGCCGATCCATGACTCTCTCTCATCATTGATGTTTCCAGCTCTCTCTTTCTCTCCCTTCCTCTCTGAAATCAATACTTTAAAAAAAGAGAGAGAAGAGACCATGTTAATGTGCCAATGAGACAAGCAGAGCCATGCTAGACCGCCGGACGCCATCACCAAACGTACGTGCGCCAGCGCGAAGGGTAAAAGACGCTTGCTCCATGGGCTCTCCAAGAAGCAATTGCAGCCATCAATTTAGCCAGACACGTATCTTGTCTTGACCATTATTGAGTCATTCATCTCCTCCGTGTCGAGGCCTTGCCAGCGTTGGACCCAATTCAACGAGTCTCCATGGCGATAAATAGAGGCGAGCGCACTCGGGGGAGAGACCCCTCGGCAGCAAGGTGCGTGGGTCGCCAAGTGACCTCCCAGGACACGTGGCGGGAAGCCGGCAAGCGGAGGAGGAGACCTGGGAGGCTGGGGCGGCCTGAGCTGCCGAGGGCTCCCCCACCAGGCTTGCTTCTTGCTTTCCTCCTAACGCTACCGGACGAGGAGAGCCGAGCTGATCGGTGTCTGGGTTTGTTTCTCTTTGATACTATTGAAGCCAAAGTAGGCTCCCTGGCCCGGCCTGTGTGGCTCAGTGGTTGAGCATCGACCTAGGAACCAGAAGGTCACGGTTCGATTCCCGGTCAAGGGCACATGCCCGGGTTGCGGGCTCCATCCCCAGTGTGGGGCGTGCAGGAGGCAGCCGATCCATGATTCTCTCTCATCATGGATGTTTCTCTCTCTCTCCCTCTCCCTTCCTCTCTGAAATCAATAAAAATATGGGTTTTTTAGAAATCAATGTGATGACCTTCTAGCACTTTCCTTCTGCACTCCAGTGCCTCCTGCCCATCCCTCCTGCACACACCACACTTTTGGGGCCGCTCCTCTGGAGGAGGCTGAGTTAACATTCCTGCCCCCCAGTCCCCACCTCGTAGATGGATTCCATAGGGGGTGACTCAGACTTGGCCCCCCTCAGCCCTGCCCAGAAATGCCAGCCTCTCGCCTGGGCGGGGCACCGTCCTCGCAGCTGGTCTTCCCGTCGGACAAGCAGGGCTTTCTCGGGCCCACGGGCACGGTGCCCAGTAGATGAAAAGCTCAAGACCGATCCAGGCCACTCTTGTCTTCGTAACACAAGCGGTTCCTTTTGTGGGGCCCGAGAGCGCTTTTTCCATGAGCTGGTCACGCAGCTGTTGGGGACACGGCTCCCACAGTCCCAGGAGGCCACGACTCCCCCTTGGGCAGGGTCCTGGGTGCAGGGAATTCCAGCGAAGCCGTAAATGTCACTTTTCATGCGCACAACGTCCTCTGTGGAGCTCAGAGTGCGCATCGGCCAATTCCACGTCAACGGAGACAAGAGGCAGCGTTCAGCGGGTGCTGGGCCCGCAGCCCCGTGTGACCCGCGTCCCGTGGAATCCAGACGCCGGCGACGGGAACCCTGAGCTCACGGAGTCGGCGCCTGGAGGTCTGGGCAGAATCACATCTTCAAGGGTCGTTTTCTGTCATTGACATGTTTTCACATTGGTTTGCATTTTTTTCTCTTTTTTATGATGTATATATAGTTTAAAGTAATAAAGTATGTGTAATTTCTTAAAATTTTTATTTCTTAAGAAATAGAGGAAGGGCCCGGCCAGTGTGGCTCAGTGGTTGAGCATCAACCACTATGAACTAAGAGGTCACGGTTCGATTCCTGGCCAGGGCACGTGCCCGAATTTGGGGCTCGATCCCCAGTGTGGGGCGTGCAGGAGGCAGCCGGTCAATGATTCTCTCTCATCATTGATGTTTCTCTCGTTCCCTCTCCCTTCCTCTCTCTGAAAAATCAATAAAAACATATTTTAAAAAGCAAACAAAAAAGGACACAGCGCTGAAACATAGCAGGCTGTTCAGGAGCCGTGTCATTCTGGGAACGACCCCATCCCCGAGGTCCAAACCCACCCCTGGCCCCCCATGGCCACCTGCCCTCTCCCGCATCCGCGCCTCCCTCCCGGGCGCAGCTTCCGCACGGCCATCCTATCTGTTCGTGGCTCGGGAAGGGACACGGAAAGGCCCAGGGCCCCTGGTGTGGGGCCGGACGGACTGGGCAGAGCTCTACGTTCTATTTTTGCGAAGCCAAGATGAAAAGAGCTTCCCAGCAGGACACTATTATTATTCTTGGACAGCCGTCTATTCTTACCACTCGGGCCAGATCCTATCTCCCGCGTTGGAGCGAGGTCAAGCGAGATCCTTCGCCTTCCCACCGCCGCACTGTATTTTTAAAACCTCTGTTGGCGTTGGACTTGAACTCGGCCGGGATCTGTTTCTGAGATAATCACGTCCCAGTTGGCAACGCCCTGGTGCCCCCAGGGTTTACTGGCAAGTTTAAAAGTGAACTTTCGGCCTTTTCATCTCTAGATGTTCTT
>NW_005353435.1:360922-374934 GCF_000412655.1 Myotis brandtii
AAAACAAGATGAGCAGGCTATTCATCTCAATGCGCTCAGCCTGATATCAAATAAACATCTATTGGGGGCGGGGGCGGGGGGGAGCTACATTGTAAAACAGAAACATCTCGCCATCTGTCTGAAGCGCTTCCAACATCATGACATCACACGCGGCCGACGGCTGGCTGTCGGTGCCAACACTTGGCAGAGAGGGCGGTGCCCTCCTGGGACGACACAGCCCATCACAGCGTCCTGCCTCACTGCCACGTACCAGTTGTTGTTGTTTTAATGTATTTGTATTGATTTCAGAGAGACAGGAGAGGGAGAGAGAGAGAGAGAGAAACAGCAACGATGAGAGAGCATCACGGATCGGCTGCCTCCTGCAGGTCGCACGCTGGGGATGGAGCCTGCAACCCGGGCACGTGCCCTTGACCGGGAATCGAACCGTGATCTCCTGGTTCCTAGGTCGACGCTCAACCACTGGGCCACGCCGGCCGGGCCCACTTACCATTTTTATATCGACGGTCGGGGTGAGCAGAGAACCCAATTCTCAGTGGAGGAAGGGACAGGCCGGTGCTCTATCCACTAAGCCAAACTGGCGAGGGTGACAACCGAATAAATTGGAGGCATGTATGTGTGTCTCCCGGATCAGCAGAAGCATGGGACGGAGTGCGGCCCCAGGTCATCAGGCCGCCCTGTGTTAGTGCTTCTCCCCTTTCGTGGGCACAGACACAGCTGGTGTGGCACCGATGACGGTATCTTTCCCTCCACTGGCCCCCCCCCCCAGGTTCTGGCTCTTTACCCACAGTGCTCTGCAGCAGATGGAGTGTTGCGTGGCTGGGACCTGGGGTGACAAATTGCTCAGATGGCCAAGAGGTGACAGAGAGGGGAGTGCCTGGGGCAGGGCTCCCAAATGGCCTTTTCCCAGCCCACTCCTCCTGCCCACTCCTCCTGCCCACGCCTCCGGGCCCCGGTGCCAACCCCTGACTCCAGAGTCAGCAGGCTCTGCCGATGGGTGACCACGCCGGCCAGCTGCCCGGAGGAGGCGCAGCAGCGTGGGGACAGCTGGCGGGTGACGGCGAAGGGTTCTGGCATCTCCTCTTAGGAGGGACGCCAGGGGCACTGACACCCAAGGGGAGGGATCACAGCTGCGGGCGGTTCTCTTACTCAAGGCACGTGGGTGGTAGGGGGCTGGTGTTGAGTCGGATGCTGTCCCGGGGCCAAGTTATTCCTTTTTTAAAAATATTTTTTTTTTATTGATGTCAGAGAGGAAAGGAGAGAGAGATAGAAACATCAATGATGAGAGAGAATCATGGATCGGCTGCCTCCAGCACGCCCCACACTGGGGATCGAGCCCGCCACCCAGGCATGTGCCCTGACCAGGAATTCAACCCTGGTTCATAGGTCGATGCGCAACCACTGAGCCACACCGGCCGGGCTACTTGTACCATTTTAGAAGAAATACAATATCATACCGTCAAAATACTAAATTATAAGGAATTTCCCTAGTTTAATGTGCTACGTGTTTTTTTCAATGAAAATTATCACTCAGCTAGAAAATGTTCTCAGGAGATTTGCTTTCCTGAAAAGGACGAGTAGGAGGTAACCAGCCCGCCTCTGGTTTGTTTAGGTTCCGTTTCCTTGACGTTGGTTCTCCGAACGGGTAGGCCTCTTCCTTCAACTTGTAAATATCAGGTGCTCGACAAAGCTTGGCTTCTCTGTCTTTAGAGTCTGAACTCGGATCTTGCTAGGAATATTTCCTACCCAGACCCGCACCCGGGGCAGACCCGCCGCGGCGCAGCGCCCGACGACAGAAGTAAACGTGATCGTTAGCCCGACCTCATTATTTCAGATCCCACTCTACTCGGATCCGGAACGCTGGGCTCCTATCGGCAGCCTGGGGCTTTGAGCGAGGACAGACATCAAAAAGGGAATGGGAAATACAAAGAGAATTGGGAGCAGGATTAAACGAAAGAATGGAGGGAAAGAGACTTGGAGGGGAGAAACCGAATAACAGGACAGAATGGAGAAAATGGCGAGGAGAGAGTTGGGGTTGGCGGGGGGAAGGGGAGAGCAGATAATTGAAAAATGGCGATAAAGGAGTCCAACCGTCTCCAGCATTAGGGCCCTGATCTGTCTCCTGGTGACAAAGACGACTTTGCAGAACGCCCTTTGTGTGAAAAAATTAAACCCGGATAGCACGCCGCTGTCCTGCCCGCCAGACATATGCCTTTGAGATAACAGGTTATCGGGCTGCAGAGGCCCGCTAATCCCCTCGCCTCCGCTGAAAACCAGGCTCGAAAGGCAGCCCGGCAGCCCTCTGATATCCAGGTATCAGCTCCCTGAAAAGAGCATCTTTCAATTAGCGACAGTATGACACCCGGGCCACTGCATCCGGTCACCGCGAGGCCGCGACTACCCGCAGTCTGTCCCGTAGAGCCCGGCGAGCTGCGCACCTGAGTCGCCGCAATCAGCAAACCAGCAAGACTGCCCGACAGATAGATAATCCCCAAATCATGACAAGCAATACCTACACCCGTGGAATCTTTCAGAAAACTCCCCCGGAGGAAAGCCAGGCCACGCGGGTGGGGGTGAAGCCACAGGCACGCGGCCGCTGATATCAGAATCGCAATATTGCTCTCGGCTGGACCGTCCCATCTCATCCTGTGACCACGGGAGGCGGGACAGTGCGAGAAGCCCTCTGGACGACACTCGAATATTTCATGCAGCTGAAACCAAGCAATTGTTCCCCTTGGAAAAGCATGGCAGCATGAAGACAAAGCTTTAACATTTTCTTCTTGTTGGCAATCCTCCCCCGAGGATATTTCCCCACTGATTTTCAGAGAGAGTGGAAGAGAGAGGCAAAGACGGAGAGAAACATCGATGTGAGAGAAACACATCGATGGGTTGCCTCCTGCACGTGCCCTGACCAGGGCCGGGGCCGGGAGGAGCCTGCAACCGAGGCAGGTGCCCTTGACCGGAATCGAACCCGGGACCCTTGGGTCCACAAGCCGACGCTCTATTCGCTGAGCCACACCGGCCAGGGCCAAAGCTTTAACATTTTCTAAGCACTTTCTTAGGTGACCTTGCGTAATTGTGCATTTTGAACGCGCACCTTAGCCTGCGGGACTGGGGGCGGGGACACGGGGAGCTGAGGTCTCAGGCCAAAGGAATCGGGTCTCCCTGGACATTCCCCTCAGACCCGGGCCCTCTCCTCCTCCTGCTGATTTTCCCACAATCCATTGCAGCCCCAGCCCTTCCCCGCAGGGCTGCTGAGGATGGGACCGCATTTCGGCGCCAGGAGGGGCAGGACAGGCTGGGGGACGCCGCTGACAGCACAAGAGGCAGGAGGTGCCACCTGGAGCTTCCCAGAAGGTGCAAGCGCAGGGGCCGGCCCGCCTCTTTCTTCAAGGTCAGACGCCAATGGCGCTTGCTGGGAATCTGCTGATTGTGCAAGGATATGCTTTGTGCAAACCAGGCCAGCGGGAGTCCCCTTACACCCTCCTCTTCGCTTTGCCCCCTTCCAAAGACACACACGGACTCACAGTTACACACACACACACGCACACACACACACACACACACACACACACTTTCAGGCTGTGTGTCCGCCCCAGGACTCACCTGGCACAGATGGCTGGCTGGCTCTCGGGAGGGTGAGTGAGAATAGCATGGAGCAGACGCCAGCCCCAGGAGCAGGCTGAAGAGGGCACGGAAGGGCACGTGGGGCAGAGCGACACCTGACCAGGTCACACCTGCTTCCGCCCGCGATCCCCGAGGGCCTCGCCAGCACCCCTGGCGGCGGGCAGACTCCTTAAGGGGAAAGAAAGGGATGTATGTGCCCACGGACAGTGAGTCGCCCGGATGGGGAATGTGCCCCCGGTCCTTGCCCTGAGCTCGCTCCATTTGATTTGTTCGAAAGGCTGGGGGGTCCGGACGGCACAGTGAACCCAAGGAGCCCTACCCCAGGCACCCCCAGTGACCCCAGGGAGCAAGGCTATACCTCCCATTAGCAATGAATCACACGCCACAGGCGGGCGGTCTCTAGTCAAGGACTTTGTCCTCAGCCCCGTTCTACTAAAGATTCCTAACGATTTTTTAAATTAATTTTTTTTATTATTGATTTCAGAGAGAGGAAGGGAGAGGGAGAGAGAGAGATAGAAGCATCCATGATGAGAGAGAATCACTGATCGGCTGCCTCCTGCACACCCCACACCGGGGCATGTGCCCCGACCGGGAATCGAACTGTGACTTCCTAGTTCATAGGTCAGTGCTCACCATTGAGCCACACCGGCCGGCCCGTGTTATAATAGTAAAGGCAGTCAGATTCCGGTGTAAATGATCAGGAGTGATCGTCACTTTGAATCATACTAATGTGGCTTGTCTGGTGATGAGACTGGCCGGGAGTAGGTGCGAGTGGGCTATGGGCAGATCTGGCGTAGATGACCTCTACCAGCCGAGTCTAACTGTCCCTGCCTGCTCCTGTCCCTGCCCCCATGACCTTCCTGCCGCCAGCTTCCTTCTCCGGTGACCGCCTCCGTTTCCCATCCGAGGCCCCAGATTGTTTAAAGTCCCCAGGGGCTCCTTAGTTTTTCTCCCTGTGAGCATATTCCCTGCAAATGCCCCCCTCAAAGAGCTAATTGGTGCCATCTGGACCCGCCACTGCCTTCCTCCCAGCCCTCGCCCCGGGGACGCGTCTGCACCCCGCCCCAGGCGAGGCGCTCTGCAGCAGCTTCAGGGGAACATTCGGTGGAAGGAAGTCACCCCGAGGACCCTGGCCAGGAGCTGACACAGGACTTCCTTTCTCCACGGATCCGGTCGTAAACAAAACGTTCAAGTCCTGCGCTGAGCGTCTGCCCCCTGGTGGTCAGTGCACATCATAGCGACCGGTTGTTCTGCCGTTCGGTTGATTTGCATATTGGGCTTTTATTCTATAGGATTTATAGAGATTGGACAATTAATGGTGCCTTCCTACCCAAACACCTCGTGTGTCTTTTCTTCATCTGAGACAATACACATTTTCCATGTCATCTTATTCCTAGCTGTCTGCTTTTTATCTGTGTTATTTCCAATGGGGTGTTTCTTGTTTTTTATCTTCTGGTTACGGTCTGCAGAGGTAAAACCGGTTGATTTTTGTTATACTCAGCGTGTTCACTATGTAAAAAGTTTTCTGTTGGTTCTCCTGGGGTTTCTGGCCTACAGTTATGTAAATATGAATGTATCTCCTCCTTTCCAAATTGTAACCTTCATTTATTTTTCTTGCCTAATTGACTTAGCCAGTATCTCCAGAGAAAATACTTCCAGTGGTGTGAGTGGGCCACTTTGGCTCTCCCCCACATAACTGGTAATGTTATTTTCAAGGTCCTCAATCCAGGGGTCAGGAATAGATAAATACATTGTTTTGTGATTGGTTGATATCAGAAAATAAGCATAGACACCATTGTAAAGCGTTGCTTTATTAGAGAGGTTTTGTGGGAGATGGTCCTGTCCAATCAATCATCCTGTTACAAAAAGATGAGATGAATTAACCTGATACATTTTTTTCTATTTTCCTCCAGAAGACAAAAAAAAAATGTTAATAGTGCACTAGGAGTGGGATATCAGTTTTAATTTCACATAACAAAAGAGTCATCTTCATGGGGCAATAAATTATTGACAAAAACCCAAAGATTGGGTAAGGTGAGGGTATTCACAATCAAGTATTAAATTGCTTAGACAAGCAGGCACTCATTGACCAAGGAGTACAACGTTGCTTTCTGGAAACACCAATTGGATGGGGATTTTCAAGAAAATCTTCCAGGACCGGCCGGTGTGGCTCAGTGGTTGGGCGTCGACCTATGACCCAGGAGGTCACGGTTTGATCCCAGTCAGGGCACATGCCTGGGTTGCAGGCTCGATCCCCAGTGGGGGGCATGCAGGAGGCAGCCCATCCATGATTCTCTCTCATCATTGATGTTTCTCTCTCTCTCCCTCTCCCTTCCTCTCTCTGAAATCAATAAAATAAAAAAAACGTATTAAAAAAGAAAAGAAAATCTGTCCAGTGTGAGGCAGTAGTGGTTGTTGCTGCCGTGGCTTTCGTGGTGGACGGGGAATGGATGGCTAGTTAGGACGGGCGGGTGGGCAGCTGTGTTGAAACCCGAGAGCCATGGCCACAGAACAGGGGGTCCACAGGGGAGGTGGGAAGCCCAGGTTCCCAGGCTCACATCATTCTTATGTGAACAAAACAAGCCCCGTGTCTCACAGTCCCCCAAAGCCACGGAAGGCACTTGGTGAGGAGCACCCGCTAAGAGCGCCCGCCGGTCCCCGTCACTCCTGCTCCCTCGCTGACCAGCGCTGTGTCTCGGACAAAGCCCATTGGTCTCCTCCGGCCCAGTTTCATCATCTGTGACTCCTACCTCCTGAGTTGACACGAGAATTAACGGGCATCCTGATCACCCAGGTCTTAGGCCAATCCCATGCCTACCCTCGAGCCCGGCCATGGTCCTGGGGTGGGCAGCAGGCTAACTGCTCCCTTCCTGTGCCCACTGTGGGAGGATTTCAGGGCCCCGAGGAGGTGCCAGGAGCCAGGCGTTGCCACGTAGAAAATGGAAATGCTGCCGGGCCGGTGTGGCTCAGTGGTGGAGCGTCAACATATGAACCAGGAGGTCAGGGTTCGATTCCCGGTCAGAGCACATGCCCAGGTTGCAGCCTCAATGCCCAGTAGGGGGCGTGCAGGAGGCAGCCGATCTATGATTCTCTCTCATCCTGGATGTTTCTCTCTCTCTCTCTCACTTCTTCTCTGAAATCAATAAATATATATTTTTAAAAAAGAAGAAAGCGGAAATGCTGCCCACTGATAGGCTGCTCCCTGGAAATCTTCAGGGGTTTTCATCTGAGCTCGGAGATGCACGTGAAGCACAGACGGACGGCGAAAAGCTGCTCATCCCGGACCTGGGGTCCATCAGCTCCGTCGATTGCGCGTCTGCGGGAAGGAGGGACGGAATAGCAGGAGATGCATCTACGCTTCGTTTCCTTTTCACAGGCTCTCGGGTCAGGAGATACTTCAATCGCCACAGAAAGCCAGACGGGACAGGGAAAGCGCCCCGTCTCCGGGAGAGCTCACCCCGACTTCTGCAGAAAGGGGCTCCGAGGAAAAGACTTCCACATCCTGGGCAGGATGCTCCCATTGCTGACTCGGGGAGGTGCCTCCCAGTGACATTTAGGAGGAGACTCAGCCGGTGCCCCCCCTCCCTGCACATTCCCACCTGGGGACCCCTCTCAGCCTCGGGAGAGCCGGCCTGGCCACCTCTGTCCTGGGAGACCTGGAGGCTCTGGGTCTCCGCCATCGACCCAGGCCCAGGGGGCACGCAGGGAGGTGAGAGCGGCCCCTGCCCCTGAGCTTTCGCATATGTGACTCGGTCACTCACCTCCTTCCCTTGTCGCGTCCCGCACGCCTCAGGCCTGCGCTTCCCGCACACCAGCTGTGGCCCAGGAGGCCACCTCGCTCTCCCCCGCCTCCCTGGGGGGCTGGAGCTGCAGGATCATGGCCTGCAGGGTCTCCTTCACCAGGAGGAGCTCGCTCCGCAGGGACTGTGGCCGCGGTTAAGGAACCCTCCGGCCTCGGAAGAGCGCGCGGGCCAGCGGGCGGGCGGCGGCAGATGGGCACGGCTATCTAATTGCAGTTTCCAGCTCTTCCAAATCGCAGGCGTTAAATATTAATGCGCACTTGACACTTCGTTTAAGAGCGACAGCAATCTCTCCACGGCCTGGGGTTGCCAACGGTCTCAAGTGGGGCCTTAAGAAAGGAAAAGGCAGCCCTCGCCGGGGTGGCTCAATGGATAGAGCATCAGCCCGGGGACTGAAGAGTCCCGGGTTCGATTCTGGCCAAGGGCACATGCTGGGTTGCAGGCTCCATCCCCAGTGGAGGGTGTGCAGGAGGCAGCTGATCAATGATTCTCATCATTGATATTTCTCTCTCTCTCTCTCCATTCCTCTCTGAAATCAATAAAAATATGTTTTAAAAATAAAATTAAAAAGAAGCAAGGGGCTGTCTCCGGTGCTGGGCTGGGGGAGCATGAACCAGTGGTGGTTTCTCTCCCTCAGTCCCTCCCTGTGCCCTTCCCGCTCCACCTGCCGCCAGAACAGCTCCGATACACACAGGTGAGAGGCGGGTTGGACCTCAGTCCCTCCCTGTGCCCTTCCCGCTCCACCTGCTCCCGGAACAGCTCCGATACACACAGGTGAGAGGCGGGTTGGATTCTTCTCATCTAAGCAAACGAATTGAACCTCACCCAACAGGAGCAAAGCGAAAACAGAGAAATATGTGGACGCCACTGAATCACCATGAGGTCACCCCATGAGGTCAGACCACGTGGTTATGGCTCCGTCCCATGCGGAGAGCCACCAGCTTTGGGACAGGCAGCTCCGGGGTCTTAGCTCCCGCCGGCCGTCTGTTTAAGGGCAATGTCGGCCCAACGTCAAGAGGAAAAGACAACCTTAGGTGGTGATGTTCAAAGGCTTCTCTTTCTAAGAAAATAAGCAGCAGCAGAGGAGCCTGGGAATTATGCAGATGAGCCTCTCCTCAGCATCAAATGCGGAGCCACCCTGCAAGGCTGTTGGCAGCTTGTCATTCTCTTGGCGCTTCCCCGGCCGCCATCACGTGTGCCATTTGCATGCATTTCCTGGACCGGCTCCCTCCTGGCACCAGAACTTCAGGGGAAGGAGGGTGGGGCCCAGGGGGTGCAAGGAAGAAAGAACCGGGTACTTTTTTAACGACTCCGTTTGCCTCCATTTCTCGTCGCACATGACGAGACCAGCCAGAGCGCACGTGGTCCCAGGCTGGGCCCCACGCTGCACCCGGATCGCAAGGTTATGCGAGTAAAGCACAGAACTGAAGCCGTTTCGGAACCCGACAAACTAATGACCTTTGCTAGACGGCCGGGGCGACACGCCCTGTGGGTAACACCCCGAGTGATGACAAAGGTTTTCAGAGAGAGAAACTGAACTCAGCGAGATGCTCCTTAAAGAGCTCGCCATGGAGCGCTTCCCCGGAGGTCAAGGTTACCTTCTGTGCATCTATGGACCAAACCGGGCTTCAGAGAAGAGTCGAGGTTAAAAGCCAGAAGGTGGTGGAGATTTTATCTGCCAGGGAGGGGTTGACTTCAGTACCGAAACCAGCCCCTGTATGTCCCCAATTATCTCAGCAAGGATCAGCAACATTGTCAAAAAAAAAACAGGGCTTCAAGCCCTGGCCGGTTTGGCTCAGTAGATAGAGCATCGGCCTGCAGACCAAAGGGTCCCGGGTTTGATTCTGGTCAAGGGCACGTACCTTGATTGCAGGCTCCTCCCCGGCCCAGGCCCTGGTCGGGGCACGTGCAGGGGGCAACCAATCGCTGTTTCTCTCACATCGATGTTTCTCTCTGTCATTCCCTCTCTCTTCCACTCTCTCTAAAAATCTATGGGAAAATATCCTCGGGGGAGGATTTAAAGAAATAAACTTCAGTAAAATGCTTTGATTAGAGCTTGAAATGTGGACAGTGACTGTGTGTCCCCCAGAGGGGCCCCTCCTTTTGCTTCTGCCTCCTGGTGGTCCAAGCAGGGCCCGGGCTTGTCGCTGGGAGATGCTGCCACTGGGTAGACGTGACCTTGGACCAGCCACCGGATGTCTCAGCCTCCGTTTTCTCAGCCAGCCAGGAGGGATCGGAACCCCTATCGACCCACAGCCGTTTATTAGAATTAAATGGCTTTTTAGATAAACCGCGGTGCGGCCACTGATCAATCCCTTTAAGCGTTTGGTTCAAAAGAGTTGCATCGACTTCCCTTGAAACCTCTACCAGGATGTGGTTTGAGGTTGTGACAGAGATGCTGAGCATGGAGGGGCGAGGGGGGGGCACAAATGGATGTGGAGGATCTAGTTTTGTACCTGAAACCAAGCACTGGCCACATATAAGGACCGTGTCCAGCCTACTTCCTGAATGCAGCCTCATTTAGCCCCCGTAGACTTAGGGGTTGCCCGGCCGGCGTGGCGTGGTTGAGCATCGACCTATGAACCAGGAGGTCGCAGTTCCATTCCCGGTCGGGGCACATGCCCGGGTTGCGGGCTCGATCCCCAGATGCATGTACATCCCCTCGGACACCTGAGCTCACCTGGAAACAGCAGCCGGGCCTGTGCTCTCGCACCTGCCCAGGCCTGGAATCACGGGGCATTTTCTAAGACAGCGGTTCTCAACCTTCCTAATGCCACGACCCTTTAATACAGTTCCTCCTGTTGTGGTGAACCCCAATTTCATTGTTACAAATCGAACACCATTAAAGCATAGTGATGGATCACAAAAACAATATGTCATTATCTATGTGTTTTCCGATGGTCTTAGGTGACCCCTGTGAAAGGGTCGTTCGACCCCCAAAGGGGTCGCGACCCCCAGGTTGAGAACCGCTGTTCTAAGACCTGCGTTTACAGAACCACCTGGCGGGCGGTTCATCCGCGAGAACGAACGAGCGAGAAGGATATGAATGAGGACTTCATCGAGGCTGTGCATGGCCGTGTGCAGCTGATCCTCCAGGCACAGCAACTTCTTGCCGATGGCTTCGCATTTCTCGCCCAGCTCTGCGGAAAGGGCGTGCGGATCCTGGCCAGAGCGGGGAAGAGACCACGTGTAAGCCACAGGTTCTCGCGGGGCCATGAATGCATCTGCGATTCACCCAGCGGCGCGTGCAGGTCCGGCCTCCCAGCTCTCAGCCTCCACACAGACTCAGAGCAGGGGGCCTGAGGGCATCAAATGGCTCCCTCCTCATTCTGAGGCTAAAACGCGTATAAATCAAAGCTGAATCAAGTCGTTTAAAATATGGCTTTGCGTTTCTCCCCAAAACATATAATCCTTGCCTATTTTTTATTTATTTTTATTTTTTTTAAATATATTTTACTGATTTTTTACAGAGAGGAAGGGAGAGAGACAGAGAGCCAGAAACATCGATGAGAGAGAAACACCGATCAGCTGCCTCCTGCACACCGCCCACTGGGGATATGCCCGCCACCAAGGTACATGCCCTTGACCGGAATCGAACCTGGGACCCTTCAGTCCCCAGGCCGACGCTCTATCCACTGAGCCAAACCGGCTACGGCCTTGCCTATTTTTTAAAAAAATTATATACAGATTGGGAGAGTTTGGGAAAGCAATTTCCGAGGGCACAGTCTGAATTTTAAATTGTTTATATCCTACGATCCAATGATTCTTCCTGCATTCGCTCAAAAAGCAAATGTCTATATTTAAACTCTCTGGTCAAGGGCCCGTACCTGGGTTGCAGGCTCAATCCCCCCCGCGTGTAGGAGGCAAACCGCTCGATACGTCTCTCTCACATCGACGTTTCTCTCTGTCTGTCTCTCCCCCTCCCTTCCACTCTCTCTAAAAATCAATGGAAAATGATCTTGGGGTGAGGATTAACAAAAAAATAAAAAATAAATAAAACAAGCTTATATTTTTTAAAAAAAAGAAAAGTCCATCTTCCCTCCTTCCCCTCCACGCGGGTCTGATACGGTAGCGCCAGCCCAGCCGGCAGCCTTTCTGATACAATTTGCTTAACTCACTTCATGATCAAAACCTGCAGACTTGGACGCCGGGGCCGACGGCCCAGCTGTGCTGAATTAGAGCAGATGTCAGACTTCTGTCCGCCTCGCCAGGCCCGGGGAGCTTGATGCAAACCAGAGAGCGGGGCTTCCTTTGTTGCCCAGGATTTTCCCATTAAAATGACTTTCGAAAAACATTTATCTATAAAAGTTTATGCTCGGATCAAAAAGGCATTCGGTGGCTGGCCTGCACGGATCCCTAAACCTCACACGCTCCCTAAGCTCCGGCTGACAACCCCAAGGACTTTTTTTTTTTTTTCCAGAGAGGAAGGGAGAGGGAGAGAGAGAGAGAGAAACATCAATGATGAGAGAGAATCATGGATCGGCTGCCTCCTGCACGCCCCCTACTGGGGATTGAGCCCACAACCCGGGCATGTGCCCTGACCGGGAATCAAACCGTGGCCTCCTGGTTCAGAGGCCGACGCTCAACCACTGAGCCACGCCTCCCTCCCCCTCTCTTTATCCCTCCCCCTAAAATCAATGAAAACATTTTTTTAACGAATATTGAAATAGTTGCTATTTTTTTATATCTCTCTCCCTCTCCCTTCCTCTCTGAAATCAATAAACATATCTTTTTTATTGCAAACCCCCCCCACACACACACACACACACTGCAAACATACAGTAATTTACAACCCGAAAATGCAACTTGAACCTCGTGAGGTCTGTGCGGTTGTTACGTTTCGTTCCCTCTCCTGTAGCTGGAGGTGAACCGGAAGCGAGGACCGCCGTCCGCGCGCTGAGCTGACGCATTAAATAAAGCCTTCACTCAGCTCGGCCTCAAAAGCGCAGCCTTAGATCTCGTCCCTCGGGCTGTTTTCCAAAGTATTCGCTTGGCAAACACATTCCAGGGATGCTATAGGTTTCCCTTCCTTTTTTTTTTAAATCGTCCACATGAAGAACATGTACCTCAGACAGAGCCCCACCCATCCCACAAAGAACATCTCTTGCGTCCATTTGAAATAGACGGTAAAAACACACTCATTCCTCTTGCCACATCAACACGGAACCCTACGGCCGCATGTGAGCGCCCGCAGGCCCCGCGGCACCAATTCAGACACGAAAGGCGGGTGGTGGTTACTCCCTATAACACAAGGATTCATCCACGTCTCTCAACGGCAGGGCTACACCCTGGGTGAGTGGGGTTTCTTTCAAGAGCATCCAGATGTCCTAAGTGGTGAGGAAAACATCGAGGAGAAGCAAGGCATAGATCAGTGGTTCTCCACCGTGGCTGCACATTAGAATCACCTGGGGATCTTTTAAAAATCCTGATTTCTGGGCCTCCTCCTCCGGAAATTCTGTTTCTTTGTTACTCATGTGGTGGCCCCACCCCATCACAAAGAAACAGAATTTCTGGAGGATGAGGCCCAGAAATCAGGATTTTAAAAAGATTCCCAGGCGATTCTAATGTGCAGCCAAGGTTGACAACCACTGGCATAGATGTTAACCAGCCTGGGGTGGCAGCTATATACTAGTATATATATATATTTTTTCTTAATGTGTTTTTATTGATTTCAGAGAGGAAGGGAGAGGGAGAGAGAGAGAGAAACATCAGTGATGAAAGAGAATCATGGACCGGCTGCCTCCTGCACGCCCCACACTGGGGATCGAGCCCCCAACCCGGGCGTGTGCCCTGACCCCCGTGACCTCCTGGTTCTTAGGTCACGCTCACCCACTGAGCCACCCTGGCCGGGCTTAGCTATATTTTCTATGATCACTCGAGAGAATGCGGACGCCTTCCTGTGCGCACAGTTCAGTGAAAGACCCGAGCTGAGTGAGGAAGAACCTGTCCAGGATGTTCATGCACCAGCACGGACCTACACATCCTCTATCTCACACGAGGACTGGGATCCCTGGGACGGTGACGTCGAACCCTAAGACCCTTTTGTGTGAGAAAATGGAAACGGCCCAGGTGGGGGGGGGTCCCCTTTAGGGGGAACGGGGTCTGCGAGCCGCCTGGCGCTAGAAAAGACTGAACTACCAAGAGTCAAGAGGAACCCCGAGGACGGAACCCAGTGCCCACTTTCATCTGGGTCCATTTTAACGTGTTTTTTAAAAATTTCTAAATGTTTCTTGGTAAAGTGTGCAACTGTGAAGGCTTCTAGAATTACTGATGTTAAATGCCAGCGTCTAGCCCTGGCTGAATGGGACCCCGGGCTGGTCTACGCTCCACGCAGGAAATAAGACCTGAAAGGTACATTAAGACGTTAGATGGCCCAGCTGGTTTGGTGCAGTGGATGGAGCGTCGGCCTGCAGACTGAAGGGTCCCGGGTTTGATTCCTGGTCAAGGGCACGTGCCCGGGGTTGTGGCCTTGATCCCCAGTGCGGGGTGTGCAGGAGGCAGCCCATTAGCGATTCTCTCCCATCATCGACGTTTCTCTCTCTCCCTCTCCCTTCCTCTCTGGAAGCAATAAAAATATGTATTTTTTTT
>NW_005353435.1:375077-381510 GCF_000412655.1 Myotis brandtii
AGTGTCAGTTCATTTGCCAGAAATGGGGATCCCTGGACTGGCAGCCGCTCAGCAACCCTCGGGAAGCGCCCAGACGCATCCGAGGGGCCTCCTGCATGACAAGGCCGCCAACGGGCCCTCACCCCGCGGTGGCCGCCCCAGCGCTCACGGAGGGGACAAGGCGTTTCCCAGATGAAAGCGCGCCCCGGCCCGCGGGTGTTTTCCTCGGCACCGAGTTAGCTTTAATTAGTGGGAGAGGCGCCACAGCCAAGCCCCGGAGCACAGAAAGTCCTTCCAGAACTTTCCAAGGGGAGGCAGAGCTGCAGAGCCTACCGCCTTTCCCTGGGCAGGTGAGGGGCAGGCTGGCGTTCATGAGCTGCGGGGAGAGCGGGAGCGGCCAGCTGAGAGGTAGTAGCTGACAGTGAGCCAGCTGAGAGGTAGTTAGCTGAGAGGTAGTTAGCTGAGAGTTTGCTAGCTGAGAGTTAGCTAGCTGAGAGGTAGTTAGCTAAGAGGTAGTTAGCTGAGAGGTAGTTAGCTGAGAGTTAGTTAGCTGAGAGGTAGTAGCTGACAGTGAGCCAGCTGGGAGTTAGCCAGCTGAGAGTTAGCCAGCTGAGAGGTAGCTGAGAGTGAGCTAGCTGAGAGTTAGCCAGCTGAGAGTGGAAGCCCCTTCCCCACCTCCAGCCCATCCTGTTCTCAGCTCTGTCCCAGACGCAGGGACCACAGCTAGACGGGGCCAGGGATCCAGCCTGCAACTGAGGTCCCTGCCCTTGACCGGAATCGACCCCGGGACCCTCCAGCCTGCGGGCCGATGCTCTATCCACTGAGCCACACCAGCTGGGGCCCAAATTCGACATTGTTAGAATCCGACTCAAGCCTTCTTAAAACCTTAAAAGTGTGCCTGGTCCCGTGGAAGCCCTTCCAATATTTACTGCTCTCATCGGGCGTCTGTTCTCAGCTCTGTCCCAGACGCAGGGACCACAGCTAGACAGGGCCAGGGATCCAGCCTGCAACTGAGGTCCCTGCCCTTGACCGGAATCGACCCCGGGACCCTCCAGCCTGCGGGCCGATGCTCTATCCACTGAGCCACACCAGCTGGGGCCCAAATTCGACATTGTTAGAATCCGACTCAAGCCTTCTTAAAACCTTAAAACCTTAAAAGTGTGCCTGGAAGCCCTTCCAATATTTACTGCTCTCATCGGGCGTGTGGTCCCCAAACCCCCTCAGCACCGAGCCCCGCAGAAGGTCTGGGATGGACAGACCTCTCTCTGTTCGCTGGCAGCGCGGTGGGGAGAGGGAGCCGGGGGCGCCTTCCACTCCTCGGACGCCTGCAGGGGGGTCCTGCTCCCATCCTCGGCGGCGTGGGGCCCGGGGCCGCTGCCCGCCACGTCTCCGAGCGGCGGCTCATCCTCTGCGGACGGGCTGCCCCGCGGCTCCGGGGGCTGCAGGCTCTGGATCAGCAACCGGCAAGCCTCCAGGTCGGCTTCCCACACTCTTCCCAGCAGCGGACACGGGCAGCTAAGACAGAGGTGGGCAGAGGCGTACACATCAAGTCAGGGGGTCTCCTCATCCCCGCTCAAGAGCCGGGCTACCTGCCTGGCCGACCGGGCTCAGGGGCTGAGCGTCGACCTAGGAACCAGGAGGTCACGGTTCGATTCCCGATCAGGCACATGCCTGGGTTGCGGGCTCCGTCCCCGCTGTGGGGCCTGCAGGAGGCAGCCGACATCAATGATGTTATGATTTCTTTGGAGAACTTTTCTTTTTAAGAAGCACAACTCAAAGGCCCTGCTTTTGCGATGAATGGAAGCTGCAGGATTCTGTTCTGAGGCCCAGCATACAATCCAACCCCATCTGGTCCTCCCAGCGCAAGAAATGCCATCTTTACATCGGCAGCGACGGGAGGAAGCAGCCCGGGTTCTGCCTGAGGCGGCTGAGATAAGGGACTTAGAAGCCATCCTGGGGTGGGCTCTGTCCACAGAGGCAGAGCGCCCAGCAGCGGGGATGGGAATTCTCCTGTGGTAGGAGCTGGGCCGGCGTCCGTGAGACGCGAAAAAAGAAAAGAAAAACAGACCAAGGCGGGGAAGCTCAATGTAACAAAGCGAAGGATTCTCTCTCCTTACAGAACATGAGAGAGATCCCTGATCTCCGCCGGACACCTGCGACATTTTAACCCGTTTACGTTTAATAGAGGGGGAGGGGCCGGGAGGTGTTTGTGTGGCCCCTGCTTCTTCCGGCAATAAATTGCTAGCCTTTGCTCGGCCTCACCCCGTGCCGTCAGAATACAGGACACAGACGTGCGTGGAGTCTGGGACTCGGGGGTCGTCGTCCTCACCTGCGCAGCTTGCCCTCCAGCGCGTCCATGTACCTCTCGGCCTCCTCCTTCACGCTGGCTTCTGCAAAACAAACGCCCAGAGTGGATGCAAAGGCGGAGCCAAGCCCAGAACGACTCAGTCGAAGCCGAACGCCAAAGGAACTCGGTCAGGCCGCATCCCAGGCTTGCAAAATGCGTGCATCCGTGGGCGTGGCCGCCTGGAGTGATGGCTGGGGCCCGAGTCAGAGCCGGACAGAGCAGGCACGGGCCGCCCTTGCCCTGTCTGCAGGAGGCAGCTCATCCGGATCTGGCAGGAACCTCCCTGTGCCTCTCCCCTTCCCCACGTGGCAGCCAGGAGCTTGGCTGCAGCGTCTGGGGGAGAGAACAGGACCGAGGAACAACCCCCCCTTCTGTGATAGCAAGGGATGGAGGACCCTTTGCTGATGAACAGCCAGACTCGGGGTCCCACCAGGGAGCAGATGTCCCCTGCTCAGCTCCCAACGCTGCCTATCAGCTCCCACGAGAGATCAACACGGTGCCGTCACCACCAAATGCTGGAGGAAGGAATGACGGTGATGGTGCCACGGAGCAAAGAGGCGCTTTCTGTTTTTTTAAATATATTTTTATTGATTTCAGAGAGGAAGGGAGAGGGACAGAAACATCGGTGATGAGAGAGAATCATGGATAGGCTGCCTCCTGCACGCCCCACACTGGGGATGGAGCCTGCAACCCGGGTATGTGCCCTGACCGGGAATCGAATCGTGACCTCCTGGTTCCTAGGTTGATGCTCAACCACTGGCTGTGCAAAGAGGCACTTTATTTTATCTAATTATTTCTTTTAATCCTCACCCGAGGATATCTGTCCATTGATTTTTAGAGAGGGAAAGACAGAGAGAAACACATCGATGGGTTGCCTCCTCCACGAGCCCCGACCAGGGCCGGGGCCAGGGAGGAGCCTGCAGCCGAGGTACGTGCCCTTGACCAGAATCGAACCCGGGACCCTTTGGTCCGCAGGCCGACGCTCTATCCACTGAGCCACACCAACCAGGGCAAGAGGAGCTTTATTGACAGAGAAAAGACGTGGTCGGTGTGGGGCCAGGGCTTCCTGGCCAGGCTGTCGCTGTGAGCACCCAGGAGAGCAGGTGGCCGACAGGCCTCCATCTGAGGGTGGCTGTACTTATTGATGTTGCTGCCACCTCTAGAATTACTATCATGACTGCTATGGCAGAATCGATCATCATTCCTATTCCATTCTCTCCTCTCAGGTAACTGACACCGAGGGGCTGGTTCCCACGCTAACGCTGGGTGCGTGGACAGCACAAGCCACGCTGCCCGCCTCTCAGCCGGAGTCTGTGCCTGGGGGGCGCTCGGACACAGCCCACGCCTCCTCCCCCCGCTTTAGCCTCGTCGTGGCCCATCATCCGGGGCCGGAACCAATCAAATACGCCATCGCTAACTCGGCCACGGCCTCCCTCGCTCCGCTGCTCACCGGGGAGCATGGCTCAGCGTGTGGTCCTCTCTCTTCCATTCGAGGTTGATGCCAGCTTTGCAGAGAGAAGAGAAAGGCTGCGATTCGGGTCCTGCAGGATGAATGGGCGGCGGTGACCGAGAGCCGGCCTCCCCTCGGGGCTGTCAAGGACTCTCATGCTGACATCCATCTAACGCAGCGGTTCTCAACCTGTGGGTCGCCACCCCTTTGGCGGTCGAACGACCCTTTCACAGGGGTCGCCTAAGACCATCCTGCAGATCAGATATTTACATGACGATTCGTAACAGTAGCAACATTCCAGGGATGAAGTAGCAACGAAAATAATTTCAAGGTTAGGTCACAACATGAGGAACCGTATTGAAAGGGCCGGAAGGTTGAGAACCACTGGTCTAACGTCTCTTAGAGGCCCACCACGCGGCAGGGAGCGTGTGAGGGCACTGGGGCCGCAGAGGTGCCCTCGGCCGGGAGGAAGCCGGGTGTGGTGACAGACGGCCGCATAAACAAATGACTGCACAAGGTCAGTTCAAGGGCAGACACGTAAAGAGGCGGTCCTTCCGTGCACATCGTGGGAAGAGCTTCGGCCCAGCTCGATGGGGTTAAAAACTGCCGGCGTGGCTCAGTGGTTGAGCATCAAGCTATGAACCTAGAAGCCCGGGTTGCGGGCTCGATCCCCTGTGGGGCGTGCAGGAGGCAGCCAATCGATAATTCTCATCATTGATGTTTCTCTCTCTCTTCTCCCCCTCTTCCTGCCTCTCTGAAGTCAATTAAAAAACATTTTTTAAAGATATTTTATTGATTTTTTACAGAGAGGAAGGGAGAGGGATAGAGAGTTAGAAACATCGATGAGAGAGAAACATCGATCAGCTGCCTCCCGCACACTTCCCACTGGGGATATGCCCGCAACCAAGGTACATGCCCTTGGCTGGAATCGAACCTGGGACCTTTCAGTCTGCAGGCCGACGCTCTATCCACTGAGCCAAACCGGTTAGGGCAATTAAAAAACATTTTATCGAAAAGTGAAATGAATTATGCTCAACTATGTCTGCACTTCGCTTCCACCGCGTCGCCCTGGGATGGTGTGTGGCCTCGGCCGCCTCACAGAGCCGACCCCGGTGCCCTTGAGCCAGGGCCCATCTCAGGGACCCGCCCATCTCTGTGCTCGTGTCGGCGGAACCCGGGCGGGCTCTGGTGGGAAGGGACAGCGGGCGGGAGGAAGGAGGGCGCGGTGGGCAGATCAGCCCCACGCGGTTGAAAAGCGCTTATTCTAGCCTGAGCGCTGACGCCGCGTGACAGACACCCGGGCTCCGACCCACCTGCTGTGGGTGCCCGTTCGCCGGGCGGCACCTGCCAGTCATCCTCACCTTCCCACCTCGCACCTGCTCCCGCCTGCGTCCCCCGTGCCCTTGAAGCTCGCAGCTCACAACTCAGCGCTTTCGGTGACAAAGAAGCACCAAGTGTGAGAGGCAGGAGAGCAGCTGGGAAAGAGCCGACCAGGCTGGGTCCGCGAGACACAGCCCCCTCCCCGCACGTCCCGGCGGCCAGACGCCTCCACTGAGCGCCCGGCTCCCTTCGCTGCCCCCGGCCGCCCCGAGCTGAGGTTTGCTGGGCCGCTTCCTCGATTCAGTGACAATCGTTTAAAAATTCCTTGAAATGCCTCTTTCTTTGTCTTGCCTGGGAGTGTGCATTCGAGAATATACACCCTCGTTCTTTGATTCTTTCGCCTTACTTCCCTCAAATACACACACGCACATGCCACACACATGCACACGCGTGTACAGGCCACTGCAGGCATATCACACATTTGCATGCATGTGCATGTGGGCACACACGCATGCGCCACATATGTGTGCGTGTGCGTATTCCACGTGCATGCAAACATGGTGCCCACATACCATACTCGCACGCACACAATTTACTTCTCTTCATGCCTTTGGATAGAACAGGCGTCGAACTGGGGGCTTCATTTTTCAAATGAAATACTATTTTCTCAACCCAATCTGTGTTAAGAAAAAAAAAAGCCCAGGCCGTGTGGCTCCGCTGGTTGGAGCGTTGCCCGTGCACCCAAGGGTTGCGGGTTCGAGTCCCAGGGGGCGTGGTGGGGACAGGGTCACGTGTCGGCTGGAAGCAGAAAGAAGAACGTGGAAGCTCCCCACCAAGACCCACGGCGCACACCGGCCACGACCCCCCGTGGCACCTGGGAACACGCCCCAGCGACGTGGAGGCTGAGAGCATTTTCAGTCTCTGACTCGGAAGCGGGGTTTGGGGCGAGGTTGCTGTGAACACGGGGTGTACGGAAACGAGGTGCAGCAAGCGCATGCGGCATCGCCCCAGCTCACAGGCCCCCCTCTCCCCAACCCCCACGCGCCCTGAAGAGCACGGATCCCCTAAAAATAGCCCACCACGGCCGCAAGGAGAACGGGCGAGATGAGTCCGATTTCCACGCCTCTCGTTTTCAATTAGGCATGAAACGTCCAGAAGCGTGAGCTGTGAGGAGGCGGCTGGAACGTTTAAAATCGAATTTTCAAAACTGGGTCCTAGGGCAGAGCCGTGAACACACATCTGCACTTCTCACTGCGCCTGCAGCTCAGTGCCGGGCAGCACCGTGCCCCCTGCTTGGTAAGACGGCCCGGCCTGGGCACGCTCAGCTCCGAGGGCAG
>NW_005353435.1:381783-384258 GCF_000412655.1 Myotis brandtii
TGGCCGCCTCCCCCTGCAGAGCATGCCTTCCCCAGGAGCCAGGGGCAGGCCCCCGGCAGTGCAGGCCGCGGGGGGCTCCTTAGGCCTGGGAAACATAACAACAGGGGAGCAGACGCACCGACGGCAGCATGAATGATTTAAGCCGTGCTCGAAGTCTTGGGGTTAAAAATACCTCTCTGGCTGTGAGATGCAGCATTGTGGTCGCGACGACGTGGGGACAGGATTTCCATATTTTGTCAGGAGTGGGGGGAGGGGGCGGAGAGGAAGGATGGAGAGAACAATGCCCGACCCCGAGGCGGGCTCTGGAGCGGCCGGCACGCTGCCAACACGGGAGGGCACGGCCTTCCACGCGAGGACACCTGTGCAGGATGCCACCGTCCTTGACGCGGCACCGCTGACCTCGCCTGCCTCCCCAGGGGCTCCGCGTGACCCCATCCTCCCGACCTCTGCCTGCGCTCACACCCCAATTCCAGACCCTGAGAGCCTCAGACAACACGGTGGATCTGGTCCGAAAGGGCCATGGCCGGCCCCAGCCAGTGTGGCCCAGTGGGTTGGGCGTCGTCCCAGGCACCAGGAGGTGGGATCAAGGGCCCAGGTTCCGGGCTCTATCCCTGGTGGGGGGCGTGCAGGAGGCAGCTGGCATTTCTCTCTCACATCTATGTTTCTCTCTCTCCCCCCTCCTCCCCTTTCCATTCTCTCTAGACAAATTAATAAACTATTCTTTTTTTAAAATATATTTTATCGATTTTTTACAGAGAGAGAGATAGAGAGTTAGAAACATCGATCAGCTGCCTCCTGCACACCTCCTACTGGGGATGTGCCCGCAACCAAGGTACATGCCCTTGACCGGAATCGAACCTGGGACCCTTCAGTCCGCAGGCCGACGCTCTATCCACTGAGCCACACCGGTCAGGGCAATAAACTATTCTTTAAAAAAAAAAAAGTCAACGTGCTGAGGCTGAGAAACGCTGCCCCAGAGGCCGGCAGAGACATTTAAACTTCAGCCGCTGATTGCAAACGACCGATTCCTGCAGAAACACAAAAGCACGCGAATCTCATTTGGCGGAGGACACGCCTAGAAATTACTTTTACTCATCTTACACGTTCTTTTTTTTTAAATATATATTTCTATTGATTTCCGAGAGGAAGGGAGAAGGAGAGAAACATCCATGATGAGAGAGACTCATGGATCCGCTGCCTCCTGCACGCCCCACACTGGGGACCGAGCCTGCAACCCGGGCATGTGCCCTGACCGGGAATCGAATCGTGACCTCCTGGTTCCTAGGTTGATGCTCAACCACTGAGCCACGCCGGCCGGGCCTGCACATTCTTTTTGTACAAAATCCCGTGTGTGAGAGAGACTGCAATCACTATGACACATCCCCCCAAACAGACGCCCTCACACGCTGGCTCCCTCTGACTCATTCCAGAGGATTAAGAGCTTCTCAGAAGACGTCTCCCCGTCGAGTCCCGGCGGCGATGTGCTTGGTGAGGCGTTTTCGCCACAAAAATAAAATTAGGAGATGAGCTCAGGCTGAATGTCACCCAGATCCCCAGAGCCAAGTCCCAGGCAGTAGCTGGAGAGACCCGCCCTTCGACGGCTCTGAGGACACCCCACCCCCCGGGGAGCTTAGCTCTCCCCGCGTGACCCTAACCCTCACTGGCTACACCCTTTAAACTTCAGGAGGAAGGAAACCCACCCACAACCCGAAGACAAGCACGGTTTCCAGCACGTTTCTCATCGTCACGGATGTTCACACGGACGGAGCGTGTTCTATGAATGCCGACTCAAGCATCAAAGACAGGGCGGCCGAGTGTTGACAAAGCTGTCTTACCAGTAAGAACGACAACGAACCAAGATGAGTGCCACTTCGCTGTGGGCAGATGACACCGGTGACCCATCCAGGGAATCAATCGGTGGGGAGAACACACGGTATTTCCTGCTTCGTGAAAACCAGCAAGGCCCAGCCGGCACGGCTCGGTGGTTGAGCATCGACCTATGAACCAGGAGGTCACGGTTCGGTTCCCGGTCAGGGGCACAGGCCCGGGTTGCGGGCTCCATCCCCAGTGTGGGGGGGGCGTGCAGGAGGCAGCTGATCCATGATTCTCTCTCATCACTGATGCTTCTATTGCTCTCTCCCTCTCCCCTGACATCAATAAAATAAAATAAAATATAATAACAAAAAGAAAGTGGGAGCCTCGAACCCATCCCGTGACTCCTCGGCCGAGGCCCGCCTCCTGCTGGCTGAGTCTGGACAGGCTTCGAAGTCAGGCCTGGAACTGTGGCCTCGCGTTTTCGGACGGACAATACATACCCCAGGATCACGGCACGAACTCGCTCCCCTACTGTACACACCCCCCCCCCAATAGTTCAAAAAGGCGAAAAACAAAAACTCCAGTTCAGCTTTTAAGACATCTGTGTTCCTCTCATGATAGCAGCGGGCTCGACGGGAGGAGCAGAGAGAAAACACAATT
>NW_005353435.1:384341-398569 GCF_000412655.1 Myotis brandtii
TCAGGCGTTTTCCTTCGGCCCCTGCAGACGCTGCGCGTCAAAGATCCCACCTGTCAGTGTTTCATATGTTTCGGCACAAAAACCTCTGAGGCAGCGTTTTTATTTGAACCCAGAGGGGAGTTTTCTTAAAAAAAAAATGCCCGTTACAGCCGGCTGCTGTCACACGTGGGTCCACTAACGAGGCGTCCACGGACGAGCCTGTGACCCTCTGGGTTTCGTGAACGTGGAGCACTGCAGACTAGTCACAGCCATGTCTTTTTCTTTTTGTCTTTTTTTAAATATATCTGTATTGATTTCAGAGAGGAAGGGAGAGGGAGAGAAACATCAATGATGAGAGAACCATGGATGGGCTGCCTCCTGCACGCCCCACACTGGGGATCGAGCCCACAACCCGGGCCTGTGCCCGGACCGGGAATCGAACCGTGACCTCCTGGTTCCTAGGTCGACGCTCAACCACTGAGCCACACCGGCCGGGCTCCGCTGCTCTTTCTATAAAGATCAAAGGCCTTCCCCTGTTTCAAGGGCTCTTGGTTGGTTCCTGCTACATGTTGAGCCCAGGTCTCCTCCATCTCCTCTCCCCGTCTCTGGGTTCCCGCCACACTGGCCTGGCTGGTCTTCTCCCCGTCCCATCAAGCCACCAACGCCCGCTGGCCCTGGGTCCGGGCCCCGGCTGCTCGGTCCTCCCTTCTCCTGTGATCCTCACTCGTCCTTCAGATCTGAACTCACGCTGGAGAGATCGGCCGGCCCCTGGCCCCGGCCCCCGGGGGATCCGATGCCCTCTGACGCTCTTGTACTTCCCTTCACGTCACCCGGGACAGCTTATAACGACGTGCTTGTGTCTTCGACGCGTGTCTGTCTCCCGCTCTAGACTTCAGAGCCACGCGGTCAGCGTGCGTCTCTGTGTGGAGCTGTCCTCGCCCCTGCATTTCCACGCTTCACACACGCCTTTGACATCTCGCAGTTGGCCAGGAAGTCACTTCTGATTTTCACATGAAAGCAGTTCAGTAGAAAGAAGCCGATCCATGCGGATCATCATTCATCTCGACTCTCTCGTTGTGCATTTGTTTAAAAGGAAGCTCGGCCCGGCCGGCGTGGCTCAGTGGTGGAGCGTCGACCTATGAACCAGGAGGTCACGGTTCAATTCCCGGTCAGGACACATGCCCGGGTGGCGGGCTCGATCCCCAGTGGGGGGCATGCAGGAGGCAGCTGATCCATGATTCTCTCATCATTGATGTTTCTCTCTCTCTCTCTCTCTCTCCCTTCATCTCCGAAATCAATTTTTAAAATATATTTTAAAAAGATATCATAATACGCACTTATCTGGGAACAGACGGCAAGCCCACATTGGCGTGTGGGGAGCGAGCTGAGCCCATGAGCCCGTGAACGAGGATCGTCTTCTGCTGGTTTTCGAAGCTTTGTCGAGACCCGGCCCCTGTCATCTGTATATTTTAAAAAGATTTAATAACACGCACTTATCTGGGAACAGACGGCAAGCCCAGCAGTGGCGTGAGGGGAGCGAGCTGAGCCCATGAGCCCGTGAACGAGGATCGTCTTCTGCTGGTTTGCGAAGCTTTGTCGAGACCCGGCCCCTGTCATCTGGATTGGTTTAGGGTAAAACTCAGTTGGGTTTTTTTTTTTAAGAACAGATGGAAAGAGAACACAAAGGCGTGCAGTGTGCAAACACCAGCAGAATTTCAAACAGTCGTGGGCAAAGGAATGGAAAATAAACATAAGTCTAGGAAGTCCTACAACTGCGGTCCTAGAAAGACGGCTTCAAAACCGTTATGCTGACGGTTCCCGGTGAGGGGTCTCTGCTGCCCCAGCTTCCGCCAACGCATCAGACTGCGGGGGGAGCCCTCCAGACAGTCAGGTTACTAAAATGAATAGCCCGGCCGGCGTGGCTCAGTGACTGATCGTCGACCTATGAACCAGGAGGTCACGAGTTCGATTCCCGGTCAGGGCACATGCCCGGGTTGCGGGCTCCATCCCCAGTAGGAGGCATGCAGGAGGCAGCCGATCCAGGATTCTCTCTCTTCATGATGCTTCTCTCTCTCTTCCTCTCCCTTCCTCTCTGAAATCAATAAATAAAAAAAATTTTTAAAGGACGATGTCCTTGTGTTAAGGCGACCACGGCGCTCTTACTGTTCCCGAACCCAGACTCCCAGTTCACCCGTTCGTAACCACTGGCAAAGAGCTGAAACGCGTTTCCTACACAAGCAGAAGTGGATGGGCAGGTCTGCTCAGCCTCCGGACGCAGGATCGACCACGCGGCCGGCGGGAGAGGAGAAGTGCTGACTGGCGGGAAACGCGAACATCTGCCGGCATCTTCGCTCCGGCTCCGAAATGAATTCCCCCTGCCCGGCCCGCACACTCCGGAGGCGTGGCCAGCAGCCCGGCTAATTAAAAGCATCTATACTTCTGGCGGGGGGGCGGGGGGGGCTCTCCCGTGGCTGGGAGCCGCGCTCGGCTTCTCCTGGGCACCTCGGAGCACCTGGGCACCCGCAGAGGGACCGCTCTGTAATTACTTCTTCAACACGGTGCCAGGCGGCTCTCTACTGCCCCCAGCAGGTGCCAGGGGAGCTTTCCCCGAAGCAGCCCCAGCTCATCGGAGCTGCTTACTCTCATCTGAAGAGGTTTATCCGGGAAATATACTTAAAATACATGTATAAATTAGTCCAATAAACTTTTTTAAAAATCTTTATTGATTTTTGTTTGTTTTGGGGGGTTTTGTGTGTTTTTTGTTGTTGTTGTTAATCCTCATCCAAGGATATTTTTCCATTGATTTTTTTTTCTTTTTTTTTTTTTTAGGGAGAGTGGAAGAGAGTGGAAAAAACAGAGAGAAAGACATCGATTGGTTGCCTCCTGCACGAGCCCTGACCAGGGCCCGGGCCAGGGAGGAGCCTGCAACCAAGGCATGTGCCCTTGACCGGAATGGAACCCAGGACCCTTTGGTCTGCAGGCCGACACTCTATCCACTGAGCCAAACCGGCTAGGACTAAATCTTTATTGTTGAAAGTATTGCTATACTAGTAGGTCCTCTTTCCCCCTGTTAACTTCTGCCAGCCCACTCCCGTCCCCCACCCCCACCCACAGGCCCTCACCACCCCATCGTCTGTGTCCACGGGTTATGCATATATGTATACAAGTTCATTGGTTGATCTCTTCCCACCCACCTTAAATATACTTTTATTGATTTCAGAGAGGCTGGGAGACAGAGAGAGACATCAATGATGAGAGAGAATCATGGATCGGCTGCCTCCTGCACACCCCATACTAGGGATCGAGCCTGCAACCTGGGCCTGTGCCCTGACTGGGAATCGAACCGTGACTTCCTGGTCCATGGGTCAATGCATAACCCCTGAGCCACGCCAGCCGGGCCATCGGGTGAATATGAAACAATTACTTTCCTTGAACCTGTCTGCAATCACACAGAATGACAGTGTGACAGCTAACCCTACACGTGGACAAGGAGTGAAGGATGACAAAGCAGATTTAAATAAAAGCTGCCTCACCGGCCCACTAAGAAGACAGCCGTCGGAGCCTTCCCGCTCGGCGGGTTTTCAGAAGGCTCGCGCCCCACGGTGGGACAGAGCCGCGGTCTGGAGGCAGGTCTCAGGCAGGTGGCGAAGGAAGGGGGAGTGCGACTGTGCTGGTTACGTTATTTTTATTCTGAATAAATGACACCTCGGCCAAGGAATTGATGCCCCTGGAGGCAGAGATGCACAGACCTTGCGCTTCGCCAGGGCGCCCTCCAGTGGCCAAAGCCCCACATGACGTGCCTTCGTAATCCCTCCCTGTCTCAGAAACCCTATCATTACTGCAATTACCGATTAATTATGCCCTTTCATCAAGGTTAGAAGAAGCCAAGTACCCGGGCAAGAGGGTAAAGGCACGCTTTCTGCCCTTTTCTTCTTATTGCGGCATCTTTTCTTTTTCTAAAATATATTTTATTGATTTTTTTTTACAGAGAGGAAGGGAGAGGAATAAAGAGTTAGAAACATCAATGAGAGAGAAACATTGATCAGCTGCCTCCTGTACACTCCCTACTGGGGATGTGCCGGCAACTAAGGTACATGCTCTTGAACGGAATCGAACCTGGGACCCTTCAGTCTGCAGGCCGACGCTCTATCCACTGAGCCAAACTGGTTAGGGCTTCTTTTCTTTTTTTAAAAAAAAATATATATATATTTTTTGATTGATTTCAGAGAGGAAAGGAGAGGGAGAGGGAGAGAGAAACAGCAATGATGAGAATCACTGATTGGCTGCCTCCTGCACGCCCCCTACTGGGGATCGAGCCCACAACCCGGGCAGGTGCCCTGACCGGGAATCGAACCGTGACCTCCTGGTTCATAGGTCGATGCCCAACCACTGACCCACACCGGCCGGACCTGGACGCCCTCTCTGATTCTGAGTCTCCTTCACGGGCTTCTGATCTGGAGGGTTCTTTCCCTCCCCATCCTGCCTCGGGGGCCGGGAACAGACGCCACACTGGCAGCAGCATCCCTTTCTTCTTACGGAGACTGGAAACAAGGGACTCATTACCCTACTTTCTTACAAAGAAACAGACGCCCGGGTCCAGAGTCTGGTGCTGGAGAGAAGCCGTGCTCAGCCCCCTGACAGGTTTATGAGTCTGATTTACACTAAGGGGCTGGTTGAACACCGTGTCGTCTTATTAAAAGTAGCAGTTCCCGCGTATCTGAATGTGACATGAAACCACACTTTCGTTAAAAGAGCGTTTCATGAGCGCTGCCCATCGGAACTGAATTATGCGTCCAATATGTTGGGGGGCGGCGAGGCTGCCAGCCCGGAGGGGACATCGTGACGAACTCGGTCCGCGCCGCTACTCGGGGCTTCCCCGCCAGCTAATGAAGACGTTTGTCGTGGGTTACCCCTCATCAAGCCCGCCACCAACTGCATCCTGTGAAAACCATCGTCTGGAAGCAGGTCCCACACTTGCGGTCACTGACTTGCTATGAGAAGGAGGGCAGGTTGAACCTACAGGAGCCTCCGGCCGGCGTGGCTCTGTGCTCAAGTCATTCCCATTCCTTTAGATCAGTGGTTCTCAACCTTCCTGATGCCGCGACCCTTTAATACAGTTCCTCATGTTGTGGTGACCCCCAACCATCAAATTATTTTCGTGGCTACTTCATCACTGTAATGTTGCTACTGTTATGAATCGTCATGTAAATATCTGATATGCAGGATGTCTTCTCATGGTTACAAATTGAACATCATTAAAGCATAGTGATGAATCACAAAAACAATATGTAATTATAGATGTGTTTTCCGATGGTCTTAGGCGACCCCTGTGAAAGGGTCGTTCGACCCCCAAAGGGGTCGCGGCCCACAGGTTGAGAACCGCTGCTTTAGATCATTGATTCCTCCCATATACACTGCAGGATTACTTTGTAAGTCAGAAATCAAATCACTATTATAAAGCTTTTTGTGGTCTTTAAAGTAGTCTAACTGTTGTCCGTTATAGTGTTTTTGAGCCAACTCACCACCCAGGCTGAGAGAGCCAATTGATACATTTTCAATAATTTTTAAAGCTACTTGGTAACCCCTTGGTAGCTTGAAATCAGTCTCGCTGGGAGCATTTACACCACAGGAATGGGCAGGCCCTGCCACTCAGGGCTTTGGTTTTTCCTGGAGAGCTGGTTCTCAATCGCTCACCAGCTCGCCACTGCTTCTAGTCAGGATCCTAAATGATTACGACGTTTCCTAAGCCAACAGGTGAGTGAACAGAAGGTCAAGGGAAAAGAATGTATTGTGTGGCGATAGGTCTCAGTCAGCTTCTTTCATTTTTAATATATATTTTTTATTGATTTCAGAGGGGAAGGGAGAGGGAGAGAGAGATAGAAACATCAATGATGAGAGAGAATCATCGATCGGCTGCCTCCTTCACGCCCCGCACTGGGGATCAAGCCCGCAACCCAGGCATATGCCCTGGGCCAGAATTGAAGCTGGGACCCTTCAGTCCACAGGCCGACACTCTACCCACTGAGCCAAACCGGCCAGGGCTCAATCAGATTCTTAAAGAAGCGCTGTGTTCAGGTAGAATGGATGTAGCACAGCACATAACTAGACACACCAGAGCAAAAGATGAGAGAAGAACTTTTACTCACGATGCGACTAGTATGAGAGCATGGAAGTGGGAAAATGACTGCCGTCCTTTGGACATCCTGCGGTCGGAACTTGATTCTGAGTAACATCAGCTGCCTAATTATTGAAGACCTAGCTCTGGGGACTGTGACATGGGTCAATTGGAGAAAAAGGAAGGGGACGGTTCCCTTTGGACGCCATCGTCCATGAAATAACCTCGTGGTTAGCAACATAAACCCTGCTTAGAAAACAGGACGTGTAAGGAGTTCTGCTTTAGGGATGTGAGTAAGATCTCAATTTTACTCCGACCCCCACCACCTGCCCTCCAGCACGGGTGGCTGACATTTCACGCCGCGACTACCAGGCCAGTAAGTGGCTGCTCTCTGGAGAGCGAGCGAAAGGAGAAAAGGGGTTTCCGGCTCTGGAGGGAAGATCATGCGTCTGTTTTGATGAGAATGAAGCTTAATCGCTTGTCCCACATGGGGAACGTCTTATCCAATATCGGGCCCCAAACCAACGCTCTCTGGCACCGTCCCTTGTCCTTTCAGAGGGGGCGTGCAGAGTAGAGGAACTTGTATGTCGTTACAATTTATCTCCCTCTCACCCTGAGAAAGCCAGTGCCAGCCTCTTTCTGCTCCTCGTCCCTCAGAGTCTGGCAAACAGCTTCGCTGCTGACTTCATCCCCCGTGGGAGCTGGCGGCTGTTTCCACTATTACTGAGCCGATGGGCTCATCGCAGCCCATGATGCTAAAGCCAGAGGAGGCAGGGAGGAAGCCCACATTGGAAAACAACTCTGGTCCGGCCGGCTGGCGTGGCTCAGGGGTTGAGCATCGGCCTATGAACCAGGAGATCACGGTTCGATTCCCGGTCGGGGCACATGCCAGGGTTGGGGGCTTGATTCCCAGTGTGGGGTGTGCAGGAGGCAGCCGACCCATGATTCTCTCTCATCATAGATGTTCCCATCTCTCCCTCTCCCTTCCTCTCTGAAATCAATGGAACATTTTAAGAAAGAATTTACTCACATGTCTTGTTGATTACAAGAAATTCAACTTGTAAAATGTGACCGCCATCTTTCTAAGCTTCTGAGTGAATTTTTGAAACCATTTAAAATATTCTCTCATTCGGGGCTTGGAAGAATTAAAGATGGATTTTTAAAAATTGAGTCCAGCCCTGACCGGTTTGGCTCAGTGGATAGAGTGTCGACCTGCGGACTGAAGGATCCCAGGTTCGATTCCAGTCAAGGGCATGGACCTTGGTTGCAGGCACATCCCCAGTGGGGGGGTGTGCAGGAGGCAGCTGATCGATGTTTCTCTCTCATCGATGTTTCTGACTCTCTATCCCTCTCCCTTCCTCTCTGTAAAAAAAATCAATAAAATATATTTTTTTAAAAAAAATTGAGTCCAGTTCTGTGAGGTTTCGCAGAATCCCTATTCCCGGGGCTCGCTCTGCCCTCCTTTACGCTGTCGGTTTTTCCAGTGATTAATTGTGTAAGAAATGGCTTGTTCTCCTCGTTGGCATGGCCGTGAGCGATGGCTTCCTGCCACTTCGCAGTGTACTTCCTCTTCTTTGAAGCTGCCATATGTTTCGCAACCCGAGAGAGACGCTTCTCGCCCGAGACATCATCGTTTGTGGGGAGTTTGATTTTTCAGGTTTTCTTTGCTCTGGGGAAGGAGCGAGGGCCCGGTGGTAAATGCTTTCTTGCCCCGGCCTCTTCGCTGCCGTGGTGGGGCCCCCGGTGGACTTTGTATTTGGGGGTGGCCATCCTGCCTCGTCCACTTTTTCTCTCCCCAGATTTTTGTATAATTGGGGAGGGATGGTCACTGTAGGGAGGGCAGTTCTAAGCCAAGGCACAACAATTTGATGTTTTTATTTTTTTAATATTTTTTTATTGATTTTAGAGAGGAAGGGAGAGGGAGAGAGAAACATCCATGATGAGAATCATGGATCGGCTGCTTCCTGCACGCCCCCTACTGGGGCTCAAGCCCACAACCTGGGCATGTGCCCTTGACCGGAATCAAACCCAGGACCCTTAAGTCTACAGGCCGACGCTCTATCCGATGAGCCAAACCAATTAGGGCTACATTTTTTTTTAATTGATTTCAGAGAGGAAGGAAGAGGGAGAGGAAGATAGAAACATCAATGACAAGAGAGAATCATGGATCGGCTGCCCCCTGCACGCCCCACACTGGGGATCGAGCCCACAACCCAGGCATGTGCCCTGAGCAGGAATCGAACCGTGACCTCCTGGTTCATAGGTCGATGCTCAACCACTGAGCCACACTGGCTGGGCTGATATTGTTACTGTACTAATCATTTTGTAAGAAACAATGCCCAGTGTTGGACAGGCTGGATGGGTCAGTCCAACTGAACCAGAGCAATCCTTTGGAAGGGGCCGGAGAACAGCCTCATAGTGTCAGGGGCAGACATAGAACAGTGGGGACCCACGGCCATGATAAGAAATATTCATGCTGCTCTGTTATCCGTGACGGTTCTGTGCTGATAGAGGAAGCGCATCCTAACCTGGCTGGGAGCCATACGCCCCGGGTCATGAGCGCTCCCATCGGAATGCGGTCCATCCCCCTGTCCACCGTCATGGAAAGACTGACAGCCTCGTGGCCGACACAACCTGGTCCCGGAGGCACCCGGTCTCTATGTACAACCCGCAGCCCCTACGGCCTGTGATCTGGTCCCAGGGTGCCTGGCGGTGCCCGCCCTCTGCGACCCCCTCCCAGCCCGCAGGACCTGTAACCTGTAACGATTCTCCCGTGCGTCCTGTCCCGTGCCTGTCACTCCTACCTCCCCAGGTCACCCCTGTCCTTCTCCCCAATATAAGCAGCTGGCTGATGGGGGTGGGGGGCAGAGCAGATGTTTGTGGGTGCCCCGCTGCTCTCCACGCTGCCGGCAGGACTGGAATCAACGCTCATCTAGGACTCAACCCTGTCTCTGCTGAACTGGCTCAAGTCATGACAGGCAGCCCAGACCCCTGCCTGGGTTGTCTGGTTACAACCGGACTCCCACCCCCTGAAGCATGAAGCCCTCAGGACACGGAGGCTCTGAGCCGCATCCAGTAACCTTAGGAACACAGCCTCCGGCCTGCGGACCACAGAGACAGAGCTCTGGTCAAACTAGAGATAAGAGCCAGGCCTCCTCCATCGTGTTTCGGCTCCAGGCCCAGAAAAGCAGCAAAACCGGACGAGGTAGGCCATGGCTGACCTCGGGACCAGCTGCGGTGGAGACCGTGACCTGAGGGACACACCGGGAGAGCTGATGACTATTCCACCCTGAAAGCCCCGCCTTTGGGAAACAGACACAAACCTCCAAGACGAAGCAAGAGGTTGGGCCTGGCCCTGAGCCAAGATGTACAAGTTGACTCCCCTCCCGGGTCCCCGCTCCGGAGCCGTCCGGCTGCCCACCCTTCCTCCTCGCTCCCTCAAGGGCAAATGCGTGTCAGCCGGACACAGCCAGCCCTCGCTCCCAGACACGGCGACATCCTGCCATTTGATATTCGCACCGACAACCCCTTCATGTGTTTTTTTAAGCATCTCCTGCTGGGCCCCAGCCATAGCGCCTGCCTGCGGGGGTGTGAGCACATCTACAGGATTTTTCTAAGGGCAGCTGGCAGGGAGCAGGGAAATGCATGGACACGCGAGTGAGGTCCCATTTAAATTCCAGCCCTGATTCTTCTGTGGTTAAATCTACCCCCCCCCCCCCCCCCCCCGCCACGTCTGCTTCCTTGGTATCCGAGTTACAATGTGAGACGAACACTATGAATGAAGCATAATGCAGATTGCCCACGGGGGGGGGGGGGGGGGGGAGGACATCTCAGCGTGGCCTCTCACCCGCAAAGCAGATGTGGGGGACTCGAAATGCTCCTGACGGCTCCATCCCCGCCCCCCTCAAGAAAAGGTTGAAATCCACCGTGATTAAAGGTGCGCCGTTCATTTGCCTCAGCATGCGGGGGCTGAGAGATCGATTGAGCTCTTCGTTCCATTCCACTGCACCGACAGCTGCTCAGATGTCCAACGAGTCCTCCTGAGGCGTTAAGGGCACCGGTAGGGACCGAAGCCTCCCCTTCAGCCCCTCTTCATAGACGGGTATCGCCCACCGTGGCGGGAGCCAATGGACCCAGCGGCGATTTCTGCCTCCTTGTGCCCACGGGCGCTTTGGCATTTTCACTCCCTTCTCATCACGCTGCCCTGTCTGCTAACACCCCATCTGAACATCTACCTCAGGCACCGCAAGCATCTTCCAGGAAAGGCCATCAAACGTATCTCCGCTCTCCCTGAAAATGAATTTTTTTTAATGTTTTTAAAAAAGATGATCCAAGCCCGGACGGCGTGGCTCAGTGGTTGAGCATCAACCTATGAACCAGGAAGTCACGGTTGGTTCGATTGCCGGTCAGGGCACGCGCCCGGGGTGCGGGCTCGATCCCCAGTGTGGGGCGGGCAGGAGGCAGCCGATCCATGATTCTCTCTCATCATTGATGTTTTTTCTCTCTCTCTCCCTCTCCCTTCCTCTCTGAAATCAATAAAATAAATATATATTTTTTTAAAAAAAGAAGAAGAAGGTCCAAGGTGTGGGTCTATAATGAAAAATAAAGGAATATCTGGCCCTGGTAAACAAACAAATTTTCCTGGTACATTTCTAAAGCCACCACGCTGGACACCGCGATGAAACAAATGAAGCATATGAACGGAGCTTTGACCTCAATGGACTTACAATCTAGCCACAGACACCTGACAGGGGTACCGTCAGCCACCCAGGAAGCAAGCTGGGCGGGGGTGAGTCACTGCAAGGTATACACTTCGTCACCAAGACGGCCTCCTTGGCACCTGAGTCACACCCCAAGATCCCGAGGCTGCAGAACCCCCGGCGGGACTGAGACACGGTGTGACTGCGCCAGCCGTCGGGGTCAGAGCGACACGTGTCGAAGGGCCGCAGGTGAACCAAACAGAAGAGTCCGGGCCCTGATCACCTGGAGCTGCCCATCCAGCCCTGACCGGCCTTTTTCCTCCTCAGGCCGCAACCTACAACCCCTGCTGGAAGTCAAGGTTGGATTTTCTTATTTGTTGGTTGTTTTTTAAATATATTTCTATTGATTTCAGAGAGGAAGGGAAAGGGAGAGAGAGAGAGAGAGACATCCATGATGAGAGAGAATCACTGATCGGCTGCCTCCTGCACACCCCGACTGGGGATCGAGCCCCCAACCCGGGCATGTGCCCTTGACGGGAATCAAACCGTGACCTCCTGGTTCATAGGTCGAGGCTCAACCACTGAGCCACACCGGCGACGCTCAGGATCTGCTTTTAAGCACACGACACATAGCTCATCGCTCCAACAGTCTTCCTTGAAGATGTTTTATCGGAGATAAAAGAGTCCGCGTGTGGTACACACGTGCCTATGCGTTCATCCCTTTGCTCTACGTTTAAACCTGAGCACAGAGCTCCCTCTGACTTTTCAACTCTCGAAACCCAACAAGCGACAACAGGCGTGTGCGCTGCGGCCAGTTCTGTTGCATTTCACCAGATAAAAGCTTTCACTGACTAAGGAATTCGTTCGTCGCTTATTTATTTTATTTTTCTGTCCCCCACACTCTCCCCGACTCAGGAGTGTTCATTTGGTTCACGCACAGCCAAGTCACCCCTGATTGGTTACAAATCCGCTCCAGGCCACCGTGTGGGGAAAGGGTAGCTGATCCAGCAAAATCCAAGCGCAAGACCCAGACGCCTTCACCGCGGTAATGAGCCATCTGCAATGCAGCATCCTCCCCGGGAACCATCTCTCGTCCCATTTGTTTATGTTTTATTCATCACTCTCAGAATCCTCAGTGAAGTGACAGTGATGACATTCAGGAAGTCCTGTTTAAAAAGACACTGCCGGCTCTCCAGAGCTCAACTGTTCAGTGGGAACGCCGCTGCCCTGAATTGGTCCAAATTTGCTCACATCTCCTTTATTCTTAGACTAGGGGCCCGGTGCATGAAATTCGTGCACGGGTGGGGTCCCTAGGCCTGGCCGGCGATCAGGGCTGATCGGGGCCTTCTGGCTGCTGGCCGGGGCCTCCCTTCATTCCATGCCGCCCCCTGGTGGTCAGCACACGTCATAGTGAGGGATTGAATTCCCAGTCTCCTGGTCGAACTCCCGAAGGGACTTTGCATATTAGCCTTATATATATACTAGAGGCCCAGTGCACAAAATTCATGCAGGAGGCGGGGGGAGGGTGTGTGTCCCTCAGCCCTTCCTGCACCCTCTCCAATCTGGGACATCCCTCTCACAATTCAGGACCGCTGGCTCCTAACCACTCGCCTGACTGCCAGCCTGATCGCCCCCTAACTGCCCTCCCCTGTTGGCCTGATCGCTCCCTAACTGCTCCCCCCTGCCAGCCTGATCGCCCCTAACTGTCTCTGCCTCAGCCCCTGCTAGCGCGGCTTTGTCCGGAAGGACATCCGGAAGATGTCTGGTCTAATTAGCATATTACCCTTTTATTAGTATAGATAGATACATAGTGCATTCCCCATGCTGTGCCCAAAACTGTGTGGGGATCATAGGAGAGATTTCATCGTTTTCATTGTTTATCCAATTTTTAAAAGTCCATAGCAGGAACTCAGCTGAGATACACAATGCTCGTCCCCATGGTAACGTGAGCCACACTGCTCCATCTCGGGGGAGCGCGCTGCGGTTCCTCTGGACCACAGTTATACACCAAGGCTCCAATGGACAGGCTCTCATGACATATTTGACAAAAACAAGGCTTGGGGAAAAGTGAAAAAGAAAAAGCAGCTCTGAGTTGAGCCAACCTGGGGGTGTCCATCACTAAAAAGACACGGTAATGCCAGCCGGCGTGGCTCAGTGGTTGAGCGTCGACCTATGAACCAGGAGATCACAGTTTGATTCCCGATCAGGGCACATGCCCGGGTTGCAGGCTCGATTCCCAGTAGAGGGTGTGCAGAAGGCAACCGATCCATGACTCTCTCTCATCATGGATATTTCTCTCTCTCTCTCCCTGTCCCTTCCTCTCTGAAATCAATAAAAATATAGACATTTTTAAAAGGCACAGTAACAGTTACCTCCCTAACTCTGTGAAGAGACCTCCGTCTACACAGTTTAGGAAGCCTTTAAAACAAAATTTACTCATAGTAAAATGGCACACCTAGTTTCTGCTAGCCGATTTCAAATCTAGCTACGCAATACCCCCAGTCTTCTCTTCTTTCGAGATAAGCATACTTTGTAAATATAGTCACTATTAGTATGTGTGTCTTTCATTTTCCTAGGAAACAACATGTATGTAGGGACCATGATAGGCTATGTGTGACCTCTGCCCTCCAGAAACCTGGAGTTCCTAGGGAAAATGCATGGACACACCCATAAGCACACATACTTACACACACACACACACTCACACACACACCCCTTGTATGTCACCTCATTGAATCTATACCACGGATCAGAGATAGAAATTACTCTTCTCCTTTTACTGGTAAAGAAACAGGCTCCAGCATCGCATAGATTTTAAATCTGAGTTTGCTTCTTAGGATTCCATTCTGCGTGTTAGAAACGGAATCGTCATAAATGCTTCACTTTTTTTGTTTTTTAAGAAGCAAGACATTTTACTTTATCCATTTGGACGGAACTGGAGTCTGCTGAGACTATCCCTCGGGGAGCCGACCTCAAGGTGACCTTGACGACTCTCCACGAGGGGCCTGGGAAAAAGAACACGGAACGCTAACTCCTCCGCTGGGGGCCACTCTGGCCTCGCCTGCATTGCTCCTGGCGGGGGGCGGGGGGGGGAGGAGCTCTCAGAAAAGCTCTCGGACAGAAGAGCCACTCCCCGGCCTTTTCTTGGGTCTCTCGGAACCGGCCCGCATCCATCTGCGATTGTCAAGCCAGAAAACAGAGCCAGGGACCCAGAGGAAGACAACCGTCCAACAGGGCAAGTTCCCAAGCCGCGCGCCAAGGGAGCGCTTGCTCTCCATCACCACAAGCATCAGCAAGTCCGGGGAGAGGAGGGGGGTCGGACAGAGAAAGGAAGGATCGCCTGTGATCGCAGAACAAAAGCTGCCAAGTAACTCTCCCCGCTTGCCAAGGCTCCTGGCAAACACTCCTCCCGGGTGGGCGGTGGCGTGTGCGTG
>NW_005353435.1:398679-399928 GCF_000412655.1 Myotis brandtii
GTGTGATCCGCGCGCTTCAGGGACCCCCAGGCGGAGCCCGGCCCGAGCCGCCTGGCCACACAGCACCATCGATCTCATAAATATTTCGGCAGCAACAGCGGAGACGGCTTACCGTGGGCGGCCTTCCCGCGGTCCAGCTCCCTCTGCAGCCGGCTGTAATCGGCCTTCACACCCCCCAGCGCGGCGACGTTCCTGGCGCTCAGCCCCGCCAGCCGGGCCAGGAGGCCCTCCAGCCCGTCCCTCTCCAAGGTCAGCGCGCCGATCTCCTCTGCGAGCTCCTTGGCCGTGGAGAAATGGTTTCCTGCGGCACCGCGTGGAGAGAAGGAGACGTAAGCTTTGAGGCACCCCCAGGCCTGAAGGACTTATTGTTTTTTAATATATTTTTATTGATTTCAGAGAGGAAGGGAGAGGGAGAGAGGGAGAAACATCCATGATGAGAGAGAATCATGGACCGGCTGCCTCCTGCACGCCCCACACTGGGGATCAGGCCTGCAACCCGGGCATGTGCCCTGACCGGGAATCGAACCATGACCTCCTGGTTCCTAGGTCGATGCTCAACCACTGAGCCATGCCGGCCGGGCTGGACCCGGTTTTCAAGCAAGAGATCGAACAGTCGGGGGGGGGGGCACCAACTGTGCCCCCAACTGAGCCACCAGGCAAAACACGCCCCAGCGTGCCATCGCCTCCTGGGGACGGTCCAGAGAGAAAAGGCGTCTGAACACACGTGGAAAGAGCTCAGGCAGACACGAGGGCCCAGGCCCATCTGCAACTCAGCTCGAACCCGAGACCCAGGCCCTCGATCAGACGTGAACGATCATTAACTGAGCCCCGGGCCCCGCCTGCCGCCTGGGGAGCACGGCTGGGAAACGCATCGTGAGAGCCGTGCAAGTGTTAGCCACGCACAAGGAGCCCAGTTCCCAAAGAGGCCGTTCATGTCGGAGCGCGAGCCCACGGAATGCTACGCCGCCCTCGGCTGATATTTCAGACGCGTCCTGGCCTCAGTCCCCAGCCCGAGGCCAAGCTCGCTGACGGCGGGAACCGGCCCAGAGCCCCGTGAAGGGAATCAGAGAGGTACAGACGCTGACTCCTGAAGGGAGGCCCGTCAGGACCCGGTGACCCCAATCTCCGAGACTCTAATGGGCCTGCTCCTAGACGCCACCGAGGGTTGGCGTGGAGATGAATGTCTCGCCTTCGCCATCTCGCGACACACATGCCCGCCTTCTCAGCAGCCACGGAAGTGAGCACGCTT
>NW_005353435.1:400133-406652 GCF_000412655.1 Myotis brandtii
ACTGGGGATCAAGCCTGCAACCTGGGCATGTGCCCTTGGCCGGAATCGAACCCGGGACCCTACAGTCCGCAGGCCAACACTCTACCCACTGAGCCAAACCAGTCCAGGGCTCACGTTGGTTTCTTTTAAAGCCCCTGCCAAGATATTCTATTCTACAAATAAAATTAAAGATCTCTAGGCAGATGCTAAAGCTGAAGCTGATTTTAGCCACTCTGTTCTGTCTCCCTTTATCCTCAACGAGTCTGAGTTTAAATATTTCCCACCACCACCATCCCCACCACCACCCCACACAGATTCCTGCCCGGCCGGTGTGGCTCAGTGGTTGAGCTTCGACCTATGAACCAGGAGGTCACGGTTCGATTCCCCCATCAGGGCACATGCCCGGGTTGCAGGCTCGATCCCTAGTAGGGGGTGTGCAGGAGGTAGCCGATCCGTGATTCTCTCTCATCAATGACATTTCTATCTGAAATCAATACAAATATATTTTTTTAAAAAAAGAGGTGAGTTCCCAGCCCAATTCTTCAGGTGACACCGATTTCCTCAGCTGATCGGGGAACAAAACAGAAAGCCCCAGGCCCCAAATGCAAGACACCTTCCCACGCGTTTCTCCTGGGATTCTAACGAGAGATCATCCCCACGGCGGAGAGGGCCGGCTCCGCTGCCTGAATGACATACCGCCTCCCCTGGGCTTCATGGAGACATGTCCGCCTGTACCCTCGGGAAGGACGCGCTGATGGAGGCAGGCAGAGCCCCAGCTCGAAGCGAGACCGTGTTCACTCTTCCCGTCTCTCTCTCAGCCAATGGGGCCATCACTCCAAGGAAATGGCTCGTGACGCCGTGAAGAGCCGAGCCCCACGCCCCCCTTTCGTGTCCTCCTGGTTGTAAATAACCCGCGTGGCCGCGCCGGGAGCCAAATTGCTCGTTAGCTGCCAGCGGTACTTGTTTAATGACGTGAAGACAGAAGCTGCCAGGAATTACCTTCCTTCTTAAAGCCACAGAAAGCCCAGACCTGGGACGATCATACGTTCCGTTAAATCAGCGGTTCTCAACCTGTGGGTCTCGACCCCTTTGGTGGTCGAACGACCCTTTCACAGGGGTCGCCTAAGACCATCCTGCATATCAGATATTTACATGATGATTCATAACAGTAGCAACATGACAGCGATGAAGTAGCAACGAAAATAATGTTATGGTTGGGTCACAGCATGAGGAACTGTATTTAAAGGGCCAGAAGGTTGAGAACCGCTGGTCTAGAAGGACATTGAGCACCTGTAGTCTTAAACTCTTAAAAACAAACAAACACAGAAAGTGGCCCAAACGGCGTGGCTCAGTGGCTGAGCATCGACCTATGAACTAGGAGGTCACGGTTCAATTCCCCAGGCGTGTGCCCAGACCGGGTTGCGGCTCCATCCCCAGTAGGGGACGTGCAGGAGGCAGCCCATCCATGATTCTCATCACCGATGTTTCCATCTCTCTCTCCCTCTCCCTTCCTCTTTGAAATCAACAAAATAGATTTTAAAAAGATGAAAAACAAGAAAAGAAACAGGAAGTGGAAGTCCCAAATAGGGTACCCACAGATAACTTCCTCCCTATCACGTGTGCACGTGTATCTGTACGAGGCTCACCCATCCCTTCATAAGGAGACCTCGCCGCCCATCTATTCGTGGGTCTTGTCACCAGGCCCCTCGGCCGCCCCACTGAGCACCTACAGGCACATAACTTCACGGAAACACCGGCCGGAATGACAGAGAGCCCGGGGAGTCTTAAGCTCTTAAAGAAACGATGTTTTCAGCCACCAGAGCTGGAGGTGGCCGGCTGGGCAGCGGTTACCTGACACGGCGAGCATTTTGGCCTCCAGCAACACCGGAAGCTGGGTCTCGATCTCGTGAAGGCTCCTCCGCAGGGAGCCGCACAGCCTCTGGGTCCTGCACACCTGGGGGGAGAGAGACACGCCTGAGTCCTCATTGGGGACAACTGAGAAGGCAGCGAAGCGCGATCTCTTTAGGGAACGGGCGTGGGGAGGCCTTACCTTCGCAGCGATTTCTCCCAGGGACCAGTGGAGGGGTTTCAGCCTTTCCTGGAGGCTGGAAGAAGGAACGAAAGAGAGGACCTTGGTCTCCTGGGAGTTACCGTTCCATCCCAACCCATGCGGGACACCCGTCGGCCCACTGGCTGAAGAACAGAAGGAAAGACGATGCCAAAGGGGCTCCCTTTGGCTGTGGCGTTAATATGCCGGCGGGAAACGGACTGCCCCTCCCGGGTGATGCTCTGCTTACGCCAGTGGTCAGCAAATTGGCCCCTTGAGTGTGGCTCTTCCACAAAATACCACGTGCGGGCGCGCACGTACAGTGCGATTGAAACTTCGTGGCCCATGCCACGGGGCCAAAGAGTCGCATGTGGCTTGCGAGCCGCGGTTTGCCGACCACTGGCTTAGGCCAACGTTAAACTCCACAAGGCACATCTACTGACAGGGGGCAGGAACGCCCCAGAGATGCTCCTGGCGACAGAGGGTTAACATTCACGTCCCTGCAACTACCTTCCAAACACGAAGGTCTACGCGGGATGCAGTTCATAGGCCGGTCACCCGCTGATCTGTTTGGGGACACGGTGTCATCCCACCCATCCGTGCCGAGCGCCTGCTGTGTGTGGCAGTGGGGGGAGCACACAGGAGATGCACGAATTTGAAGTACATCTACCTATGCCCGTTTGGCGTGGCTCAGTGGTCGAGCGTTGACCTATGAGCCAGGAGGTCACGGTTTGATTCCCGGTCTGGGCACATGCTGGGTTGCAGGCTCGAGCCCCAATAGGGGGCGTGCAGGAGGCAGCGGATCCATGAGTCTCTCTCATCATTGATGTTTCTCTCTCTCTCTCCCTCTCCCTTCCTCTCTGACATCATTAAAAACAGTTTTAAAAAACAGGTGTTCCCAGCCACACTCAAAGACTGATTCACGCATTCACAGGACAGATGGGCAGTGGGTCCACTTAGGACCCTGGAACGGAGCTGACCCCCAGGGCAGCATCTTCAGCGAACGCCCAGGGGGGCAGGCAAGCACCACCCTCCGGGCTGACTCAGCTCTGGCTTTCCCAGAGAGAACATCAGCCTCTTTAGAGACTCGGGCGAGAGCAGGGAGGCAGCGATGCGCGTAATTGACCGCGTTGTTTTCTGTTTGATCTGATTTATATTTAATTTATGTAATTTATGCTATATTACGTCTTGCAGTAGATTTACCTGCCTAATTATGTTTTGCTCAGGCTAATGTTAACGTTCGTTGCCTCCCTGGGGTAGACAGGGAATGAACGCGGCGGGGGGGCGGGGGAACATGAATAATCCATGCCCCCTGCCAGTGGCTCGCGTGCTATTTTTAGCAGTAGAACTCTATTAAACAAAGTTTATTAAACAATATATTCCTATTGATTTCAGAAAGGAAGGGAGAGGGAGAGAGAGAGAAACATCAATGATGAGAGAGACTCATGGATCCGCTGCCTCCTGCACGCCCCACACTGGAGATCGAGCCCGCAACCCGGGCATGTGCCCTGACCAAGAATTGAACCCTGACCTCCCGGTTCACAGGTCAACGCTCAACCCCACCAACCGGGCAGGGGATCTGTTATGATTGAGGTGGGGTGCCTGGCCTACGACAGATGATGTCCCGTGGACCCCAAACACCCACTGCTCCTTCCGTCACTCTGTGGTCCCCAAAGCAAGATTCCAGGAGCAGAAATACACATTGACAACCACCCAATTAGATGAGTGAAATGTCTAGACACAAGCGTTACATGCACACTGAGGATTCAAACAAATCCCTTGTTTCTCTCCAGCTTGCACGCTGCTTGTGACAAATAACACGTCTCACATTAAATTGCACTGGGCCCTAGAAAGACATACACTGTCTCCACACGGTAGCAGGTGATGGTTTAACACGCACCCCAGACCACACTGACTCAAGTGAGTATCTTCGTCGGAACACTCATGGGAATAATCGTTCGAACATTTATTGAGCACTTCCTGTTTCCAGGCACGCTCCTATATCCCTGACACAGATTCGCATTTTAAATTCTCATAACTCTTTGAGACGAGAAAAGTCCGTTAAAGAGGAACAGAAGGCCCTGGCTGGAGGCTCAGTTGGCTGGATCGTCATCTCCGTACACCAAAAAGGTTGTGGGTTCGATTCCCAGTTAGGGCACATACCTAGGTTGTGGGTTCCATCCCTAGTCGAGGGGCAAACGGGAGGCAGCAACAGATCGATTCTCTCTCATCATTGATGTTTCTCTCTCTCTCTCCCTCTCCCTTCCTCTCTGAAATCAATAAAAATATATTAAAAAAAAACACAAAACAAAGAACTGCAGCTCCGTTCGGAAAATATTATACATGAGAGACAGCACCCACACAGGGGTCCAGGTGAGCGATCCGAAATGGCAGGAAGTCACCAGTACCTCCTTACGGCTTCGGGAGGTCCTGCAGGGAGGGGGCTCTGACCGGCCAGCGCCAGGGTGTCCCTCGCCGCCTGGTGGACCTCCTGCAGCTCGCCCGGGGCCAGCCCGTCCAGCAGGGGCCGCAGGTCACAGTCCCGCCACCGGAGGAGCTGCTGCTGCAGCTCCATCTCCCTTCTCAGCTGCTGGTCCTTCGCTGCCAGCGCAGACATCCGGGCCTGCAGGGCTTCCATCTCCTCCTGCAGGGAGAGGGGAAACGAGTTCACACATGAGCCCTGTGCGTGCTGTGGAGCTGGGTGTTCAAGAGCCAGGCTGCCTCTGCTCCACGTTCCCTCACTGCTCCCCACTCCTGCCTCCAGGCCCCCCACTCCTGCCTCCAGGCCCCCCATTCATGCCTCCAGGCCCCCAGCACCCCACTCCTGCCTCCAGGCCCTCCATTCCTGCCTCCAGGCCCCCAGCACCCCACTCCTGCCTCCAGGCCCCCCACTCCTGCCTCCAGGCCCCCAGGCTCCAGCAAGTGGAGATTCCGCTTCAAGCATCCTGCCTCTGGGGGGGGCGTCTCACCGTCCAGAGCTCCTGATCGTCCTCACCCTGCCCCCCAACATAGCTCGGTGCTACCACTGGGCTCCCAGCCCCTGGGTGACCCGTCCACTGCTCGGGGCCACCCGGAGCTCCCAGCGACTCCTGCCAGAGCGCCTGCCTCGCCCAATCCATACCTACAATCCACCTCCTAACAACTGCTGCTCACAGTCCAACTCGACAGGAATTTCCTAAGCGATTTCTTCCCGCCAGGAAAGCCCTCTCTGAAGGTCAGGATGATAAGAGGTGACAAATGGGCCTGGCAGGCAGGGAGGCACCCGCAAAGGTAATGAGCGCCATCAGAACGAGCCGGAGGCCGCGAGCGGCAGCCGCTAGCTTGTAACGAGGCTCCTGCGAGCCCAGCTGTCATCTCCTGCGTCTCTGCCCTTTGCACTCACGGGGGGACAGCCAAGCACTAATCACCACCCACGCACAGAACCGCTGCGCTGCCTTTGGCCTAAATGGATAAGGAAAGTGCTTCCTATTTCTTTTTTAAAATATATTTCTATTGATTTCAAAGAGGAAGGGAGAGGGAGATGGAAACATCCATGATGAGAGAGGATCATGGATCGGCTGCCTCCGGCAGGCCCCACACTGGGGGTGGAGCCCGCCACCCGGGCATGTGCCCTGACCAGGAATCGAACCGTGACCTCCCGGTTCATAGGTTGACGCTCCACCACTGAGCCGCGGCACGGGGCAGGCCTGCCTCCCGTTTCTTGAATATTCCTCACCTGCTTACCTGCAGCTGCTGCTTTTCGTGAAGAAGCCGGTCTCGTCTGGTGATGGACACGCACGGGGGGTCGTCAGCGGGGGGCTCCATGGGGAGGGGGGCCTGGGTGTCCTCACTGCCCGCCCTTAAAATAAAGCAGGCGTGTGGGTACAGACATGGGGAAGCTGGGACCCTCGGGTCTACAAGAATGTTAAGAGCAAGAGATTTCACAAAGTGGCCCCCAGCTGTCCTCATCCTTAGGCGGGTCCCAGAGGCGAGCTCCCCAGTGGACGTTTCTGCTTTAATGACCATCTGTCAGGGCTTTTAGTTTCGAGAGGAGCCAGCTTGCTACTATCCGACCTGCACCACCCACCGCCCAGCCCCTTGCCTCAGGTGGTTATATATGTGCTGATCCTGGAAAACATACCCGATGTTAAAGATTCAGTAAGAAAACAAAGAGTGCAAAATAGCTCATTGATGACATTTTGATGTTCGTTACAGGTTGGAATGATAATATATTTTTATGCATCGAGTTGAAATAAATATATTTTTTAAATTCACTTTTTTACATGTTTCTTTTTTTAAATGCAGCTACTAGCCCGGCTGGCGTGGCTCAGTGGTTGAGCATCAACCTATGAATCAGGAGGTCACGGTTCGATTCCCGGTCAGGGCACATGCCCGGGTGGCGGGCTCCATCCCCAGTAGGAGGCATGCTAGAGGCAGCCGATCCATGATTCTCTCTCATCATTAATGTTTCTATCTCTCTCTCCCTCTCCCTTCCCCTCTGAAACCAATAAAAA
>NW_005353435.1:406718-414588 GCF_000412655.1 Myotis brandtii
AGAGAACAAAACCATCCTCATCTATTGACGTCCACAGGAATGGACGCGCTGCCTCCTCCGCCCGCTCCCCCCACCCCCCCAGTCTGGCCTGTTCACACAGCCCCTTGCGTTAGACTGTGAGCCTCAGGGGACAGTCCTGGGTCCCAGGGTCCAGTCCTGAGCAGGGTCTCACTCAGCAAATATCTGCTGACTGATTTCATGAGTCCAGGTCCCAGAAAACCCAGAACTGGCTTGTAGTCGGCGCTCTGCTCCTGAGACCACTCCCCTGCACACATTTATTTCCCCGTGTGCTCTGCGTGTGCAAATATGCAGTTTCCTGAATTTCCTAAACAGGGTGCCATCTGGGCCGGGCTGGGAGCCATGGGAGGAAATCGGCATCTGATTGAAATGAGCGACGAGGAGCGACAGGTGGGTACCTGGGAATTCTCCGTGCTGGTTAATCACATTCATTACCTAACCCACCAGGGAAGCCCCTGCGGTTACCCACGCGCCTCCCTGCCTCTCGGGCTCCGACGGGGGTGCGGGAAGCGTCCCCAGCCGGCTGAGCGGCGCCCCGGGACACACGGCAGCTCCGCAATGAAGCCGAGGACAGGTTCCCGTCCCGCAGACCTCAGTCCTCTGAGCCCCCCGCCTCTCCCTTCCAGTGTTGTTCCCTTTGTACTTCACAGTCTCACCGTGTAATCCCCAGTGTCAGCAGTGGCACTGCTCCCAGCGAATCAGGATGAGAAACAAGCCCGTCCCTGGGGCGAGAATCAAAGCAGGAGGGCGGGCCCTGGCCGGTGTGGCTCAGTGGATAGAGCACTGGCCTACGGACTGAAGAGTCCCAGGTTCGATTCCAGTCAAGGGCACATGCCCGGGTTGTGGGCTTGATCCCCAGTGGGGGGCGTGCAGGAGGCAGCCGATCAATGGTTCTCTCTCATCATTGATGTATCTATCTCTCTCTCCCTCTCCCTTCCTCTCTGAAATGAGTACAATATATATTTAAAAAAATAAAGCAGGAGGCTGGGGTGTTAGCACAGCACTCGGGGTGCAGGGCACTCGGGGTGTCTTGGACCCCAGTGCAGACGTGAGGTGGCTCACAGGCCCCCATCTGGGACTGCCCACTGCTGCAAAAAAAAAAAAAAAAATGCTGCCCTTTCTACTTTCGTCTTTTTCCCCAATCATTTAAGGAGGAATAAAACCTGTTTGTAAAATAAGATCCCAGCTCGGCTGGTGTGGCTCAGTGGTTGAGCTTCGACCTAGGAACCAGGAGGTCAGGGTTTGATTCCTGGTCAGGGCACATGCCCCGGATATAGGCTCCATCCCCAGTGTGGGGAGTGCAGGAGGCAGCCAATCAGTGATTCTCTCTCATCACTGATGTTTCTCTCTCTGTCCCTCTCCCTTCCTCTCTGAAATCAATTTAAAAAACCCCTGTCCAGGGCCTCTCCCTGTCGATTGGCAGAGACGGTATCTCAGGGGCAGGACCCACAGGGGTCCCTCACTCAGGAAGAAACTGCCACCTGCCCAACCAGCAAAAGGGCGCTTCCGAGCAAAAGCACCAGCAGGTCCCCCCAGCTCACCCCTCCCAGCTCTTCACTCCCTGGGCTGAGAATGGGAGACGGGAGACAGGGAGACGGGGAGAGGAGGTGGCCTCCCCGGCACTTACTGCTGAGCGGCCCGGCACAGGGCGGCCTCGGCCTGGGCTCCCAGGTGGACCAGGAGGCTGCAGAGGGCCGGCTGCCTCGAGGGGAGCTGGAAGCGCAGGCCGCTCTCCTCCTCCTCTTCCTCCTCCAGGTCGTCCAATCTGTGCTTGAACGTCTCCGCTAGAAACGCAAAACAATGAGAGGAGTGACGATCCATGCAACTCAAAGCAGACAACCCAGGGCCTCCCAGCTCCACGCCCAGTCCACGTCCACCCTGATGACGTGACCAAGGGCACAGGCTCCAGGCCAGGGCGTGCATCTCTCAGCTGGTGCTTTTAAGAATCTCCTGTCTTGCCCTGACCGGTTTGGCTCAGTGGATGGAGCGTCGGCCTGCGGACTGAAGGGCCCCAGGTTCGATTCCGGTCGGGGGCATGTACCTTGGTTGCGGGCACATCCCCAGTAGGGGGTGTGCAGAAGGCAGCTGATTGATGTTTCTCTCTCATCGATGTTTCTAACTCTCTATCCCTCTCCCTTCTTCTCTGTAAAAAATCAATAAAAATATATTAATAAAAAGAAAAAGAATCTCCTGTCTTGCCCAGCCGGCGAGGCTCAGTGGTTGAGCGTAGACCTATCAGCCAGGAGGCCGCGGGGTTTGATTCCCGGTCAGGGCACACACCCGGGTGGCGGGCTCGATCCCCAGTGTGGGGCATGCAGGAGGCAGCCAATCCATGAGTCTCTCTCTCATCATTGACGTTTCTCTCTCTCTCTCTCTCCTTTCCTCTCTGAAATCAATAAAAATACATTTTAAAAAGAAAAAGATAACACGGATGCCTTCATCATGTGGGACTAGGAGAAAATGGAGTCCGCACCTCAACTCTGCCACTCCCGCTGTCTGACCTTCAAGTCGCTTAACCTAACTTCCTCGGCTCCAGTTTCTTAATGTGCAGACACGGGGTGCACACGAGTATCTGCACCCTAAGGTTTGCTGAGGGTTAAGTGAGATCGTCTGTGGAAAGCGTTTAGCACCTGGCACCTGGCACGGGCCCAAAAGGATAGACTCTGATCAGCAGGCCTTTCCTCGAGCTCACGACCAGCATCAGACGATCCTGAAAGGCAGAGTGACAGCGACAGCAACAGCAGCAAGATGCCACCCTTATCCTTCCCGATCCTGTTTTTCCACCTGAATCCTCTTTTTCTTCGAGTTATGTCCAAAGACATGGTCACGGCTGGCTCTGTGGACTGAATTCTGGGGGACTCCTTAGCTGCTAAGGAGGCTGCGCCTGGATGTTGCGGCCGCATGGCGGATCTAAAGCAATTGGTTCCAGCCGCCGGGAAGGGAGGGGCAGCTCTCAGTGGCACGGACACAGAACAGCCTTGACCGTGAAGCCCGCGCCTGTCTGCGCTGGAAAACTCATCGGAAGCACCTGCGCCGCGTGGACGACTGGCAGGGCGCTCGGCACTCCCGTCCCCACGCTGGGCACCCAATCGGAGTCGCGCGCCATCGCCCTGCAGCCCGGGCACCTCCAGCTCCTGTGGTTTGGACCCTCGAAGGTCAAGCTTCCATTAGACGTGTAAAAGCAGCCCTGACCGGTTTGGCTCAGTGGATAGAGCGTCGGCCTGCGGACTGAAGGGTCCCAGGTTCGATTCCGGTCAAGGGCATGTACCTTGGTTGCAGGCACATCCCCAGTAGGGGGTGTGCAGGAAGCAGCTGATCGATGTTTCTAACTGTCTATCCCTCTTCCTTCCTCTCTGTAAAAAATCAATAAAATATATATATTTTTAAAAAACGTGTAAAAGCAGCCCAGGTTGAGCCCTAGCCGGTCTGGCTCAGTGGCTAGAGCGGCAGCCTGAGGACCGAAGGGTCCCGGATTCGATTCCTCAATTGCAGGCTCCTCCCCTACCAGGGGGGCGCGGGCAGGAGGCCACCGATCGATGTGTTTCTCTCACCTCGATGTTTCTCTCTGTTTCCCTACCTCTCTTCCACGCTCTTTATTTTTTTTTATTTATTATTTTTTTAAATATTTTATTGATTTTCCACAGAGAGGAAGGGAGAGGGATAGAGAGTTAGAAACATCGATGAGAGAGAAACATCGATCAGCTGCCTCCCGCACACTCCCCACTGGGGATGTGCCCGAAACCAAGGTACATGCCCTTGACCGGAATCAAACCCGGGACCCTTCAGTCCGCAGGCCGACACTCTATCCACCGAGCCAAACAGGTTAGGGCATCTCTTTAAAAATCAATAGAAAAATATCCTTGAGTGAGGATTAACAAAAACAATAATAATAATTCTGCCACATGTCCTGGCAGTGACCAGGTAGTGGTCATTTCCAAGCCGCCCGTGGGGACATGACAGTCATCTCATTGCAGAGCTCAGGGGCTGCTCGGTCCTCTCTCCTCCCAGACAGCGAGCGTCCGCCGGGCCCCATGGAGCCGGTCGGCGGTAACTTATTTCCCGGGGAGACAAGCGGGCGCGCTGTAAAGGTCAAGTGGAAAGCTGTCCCTTCCGCTACATCACTGTCGTCAGCCGATAAAGGTCATTCCGCCCAGCACGCTGCCGTGACTGGAAGTAGCCCCGCGTGTCTACTGTGGGATGTCACAGCGTCCCTCTGCCGGGGGCTCTCTGGTCCCTGTCGCCTGTCAAAGGCGTGAGGCGAGGCGCTCGGGGTATTCCAGCTGCTGCTAGGAGACCTGGGACCTATCTGATTCTATCACCCTGTCATCCCCGTACATTTTTGTTTTTTATTGATTTTATTGACTTCAGAGAGGAAGGGAGAGGGAGAGAGAGAGAGAAACATCAATGATGAGGGAGAATCGTGGATCGGCCGCCTCCCGCACGCCCCCCACTGGGGATCGAGTCCACAACCCGGCAGGCATGTGCTCAGCGGCTAAGCGTCGACCTAGGAACCAGGAGGTCCCAGTTTGATTCCCGGTCAGGGCACATGCCGGGGTTACAGGCTCCATCCCCAGTATGGGGTGTGCAGGAGGCAGCCGATCCATGATTCTCTCTCATCATGGATGTTTCCAGCTCTCTCTCCCTCCCCCTTCCTCTCTAAAATTAATACCAAAAATAGATAGATAGATAGATAGATAGATAGATAGATAGACACATATATTTTGTTGATTTTCCACAGAGAGGAAGGGAGAGGGATAGAGAGTTAGAAACATCGATGAGAGAGAAACATCGATCAGCTGCCTCCTGCACACCCCCCACTGGGGACGCGCCCGCAACCAAGGCACATGCCCTTGACCAGAATCGAACCTGGGACCCTTCAGTCCGCAGGCCGGCTCCACCCACCGAGCCAGACCGATCAGGGCTTTTTTTTTTTTTTAAAGACTCCTGGTCCCGACCCCCCGCCACCAGCACCAGGGGAGAGCGAGCAATTCCTCCTGTGACTTCTACCCACGACCCACGACCCGACGCCCTTGAGTTCTGCAGGGTGTCTGCCTCCTTCCAACTCAAGACCTTGGTCCCCCTCAAATATCTATAGAGACTCAGGGTCTCTGTTTCCAACTCTCACAGGACACAGTCCCATTTTCCCAGATAACTTTTTTTCAGAAAGTGGGTCAGGCGTCGCCTGGGGAAGGCAGGGCCACCGGAGCGGCTGATGCACGCGCAGGGGCAGTGACGTGAGCGCGCGCAGGGACCTCGGGCAGGGAGCCCCGCGCGGAAGGTTCCTTACACCTGGGACAGCAGCCACGGGAGGGCCCCTCGGCTGTGACACTGTCGTGCAGAGTGTGTTGCTGGTAGAGCTGCTGTCCGTGTTTTATCAGAGAGGATGCGAGATTTAATTAAGTGGCGGAACCATTTATAAAAGCAAATTAGCTGCCCAGCGAGGCATGCCGAGCGCGAGGGGCCCAGGGAGCGGCGGTGGCACCGTGTCATTGCCGCGACGCAGAGGACACGGGCGCCATGCTCTTGAATGGCAGCTTTAGACGGACGGATTGAACCGTTGGCTGGGAACTGACCCTTCACCCCCTCTGCCCACGAGGGCACAGGTCACAGAGCAGCAGACACACACAGAAACATGACCCGGACATACCCGGCTGGCGTGGCTCAGGGGTTGAGCATCAACCTATGAACCAGGAGGTCACGGTTCGATTCCCGGTCAGGGCATGACTGGGTTGTGGGTGCGATCCCCAGTGCGGGGTGTGCAGGAGGCAGCTGATCGATGATTCTCCCTCATCGTTGATGTTTCTCTCTCTCTCCCTCTCCCTTCCTCTCTCTGAAATCAATAAAACATTTTTTTTAAAGAAAAATGACCTGGACAGAGAACCAACCTCTCCAATCTCTTCCTCTTTGCTGTTGTCCTTAGCACCCCACTTATGCCTCTTTTTTTTTCCTTTTCCATCTACTCTCAAAATCAGGATAGCCAATTCCTTCAGAGCCCACGCAAAGTTTCAATTTCATTTTCTCAATGTCACCCAATGTCGTGCAACCGAGAATGAGGCCGAGAACAAGAGACTCAGGGTCATGAAATCCAGACCACAGGGAAGAAAACCAGTGTGCCCCAGAGGGGACGCGGCTGGCCGAGCTGTCAGTGCTTCGTGGTGATTTGCACGCTTTAATCTATATGCTTCACCTCACTCCCGGCACTTTTTGCAGCTTGAAAGGAGTCGGGCTGCATGCAAACGAGCTTCTTCTTGGCAAATAGGAAATAAGGAGCCATGTCGCTCGGGCTCATTTCCTGCCTGCGGACTGCAGGCAGAGAGGTGACTCAGAGGCTGCTACTCTTCCCATGGTCTTTTCTTTTCTTTTCCTTTTTTAACATAGTTTTATTGATTTCAGAGAGGAAGGGAGAGGGGGAGAGAGAGAGAAACATCAATGATGAGAGAGAGTCATGGATCAGCTGCCTCCTGCACGCCCCTACATTGGAGATCGAGTCCCCAACCCGGGCCTGTGCCCTGAACGGGAATCGAACCCTGACCTCCTGGTTCACAGGTCGATGCTCAACCCCTGAGCCACGCCGGCCGGGCCACCTTCCTAATTTGTGTGTTTCTGGCTTCTGACCAAGTCCACCTTCTAGTCTCGTGTTACCACTTCTCCTTCCTCGCGTGGGCCCTGGCAGGCATCCTCATGGAACTCTAATAGGTTTGACCCCTGTAGCTCGGCTGGCCCCTTTCAAACTCAACCCATTTGCCATGACGTCCCAGAGAGTATGAAGCCAAAGAGCTCAGCCCGGCCAGTGTGGCTCAGTAGTTGAGCACAGACCTATGAACATGGAGGTCACAGCTCAATTCCCCGTCAGGGCACAGGCCCGGGTTGCGGGCTTGATCCTCACACTGGGTGGTATGCAAGAGGCAGCCAATCCACGATTCTCTCTCATCACTGATGTTTCTCTCCCTCTCCCTCCTTTAAATCAATAAAAAATAAATAAAAATAAAAATAACTAATCTATTGTCACCGAGCCGAATGTCTAGAGCAGCTGTTCTCAACCTGTGGGTCTCGACCCCTTTGGCGGTCGAACGACCCTTTCTCAGGGGTCGCCTAAGACCATCCTGCATATCAGATATTTACATGACGATTCATCACAGTCGCAACATGACAGTGATGAAGTAGCAACGAAAATAATTTTATGGTTGGGTCACAACATGAGGAACTAACTGTATTTAAAGGGCCAGAAGGTTGAGAACCACTGCTCTAGAGGGAGTGAATGCCCAGTTCATCTGGGGGTGGAAGGCAGATCTGGGCAGGAAGGGAGTGAAAGATGGAACATTCTGGAAAAGAAAAAACAGCCGATAAACAAGTCAAACTCACCCTTATCATAATCATCCTCCTCAACGGCTTTCTCCAGGAGTTTCTGAAGCTTCAGCCTTAAGGCGTTCACCTATGTTGTTTTGGGGGAGAGAAAAGGAAAACGAGATTACAACGGCATTCGAGCCAGCTTATCTTCCTAACACTGCGAAAATTCAGAAGCTATTGCACAGCTGAACGTCTTTATTCGCCTGGAAGAAAGGAACCACGCATGTGCATTTTTCCAACGCCAGATGAATTCCTTTCTGACACCAAAAAAAGGTACATAAACAAAAAGTGTCATGTGAGCATAAACTCCACAGAGTTAAAAGGTCATTTTAAACAAAAACCTCCCACGGTAGCCTCAGCTACATGAAACATGCATCATGAAAAAAACACAAATGTCCTGACCTGACCTAACAGTCTCTGTTCTAAAAAAAAATCAGATTAAAATTAGGAAGGTCGCCCTGGCCGGTTCGATTCCGGTCAAGGGCATGTACCTTGGTTGCGGGCA
>NW_005353435.1:415105-416509 GCF_000412655.1 Myotis brandtii
ATCTCTCTCCCTTCCTCTCTGTAAAATATCAATAAAATATATTTTTAAAAAAAAAAAAAATAATAATAATCACTGGCCGCGGTGAGTGCTGTAACAGGGACATGCCCAAAGTGCTTTGGGAACAAAATGGAAGTGGGGGGACACATTGGGTGCAGAGGGGGCAGGAAATGTCACACGGGGAAGTGGCTTCGGAGCCCCCAGAAAGGATACACAGGAGCCGGGCCGGTGGGAAGGTGCAGGAAGGAAATTCCAGGCAGAGGGAAAACTGTGAGCAAAGGTCTGAGGCGCAGCCGCCCGGGGTCTGCGGACAGGAAGCAGCGCCAGATGGCCCAGCAGGAGGAAGGCACCCCCGGGCGGGCTGGCGGGGAGGAAAGGCCGAGATGATCAGGATATGGAACTTGGATGCCGTCCCCCGGGAGCAAGGAGCCCCAAAGGTTCTGAACCAAGGACTAACCCTCTCCCACCACCGCCCAGGAACACAGCTCTGCTTGCTGGCCACGCGGTGGGTGAACTGGAGGAAGGTAATACGTCAAGAATCTCTTGCAAGCCTGGTCGCTGTGCCTCAGGGGTTGCATGTCAATCCATGAACCAGGAGGTCACGGTTCGATTCCCGGTCAGGGCACAGGCCCGGGTTGTGGGCTCCATCCCCAGTGTGGGGCGTGCAGGAGGCAGCCGAATAATGATTCTCCCTGATCATTGATGTTTCTGTCTCTCTCTCCCTTCCTCTCGTAAATCAATTAAAAAATAAAAATAAATAAAAAGAACAAGGAAGTTGAGGGGTTTAATGGAAAATGCCCTCTGGCAGGCAGATCCCACAGTAGGAGGGTGGCGCCCCACACGGGCATCACCACTCTGTAACTCTCAGCCCCCACAAGGCCGGCTCCGGCCCCTGCTCCCGGGCCGGCCCCTCTCGCTGGCTGGTTCCTGTTTCCTAGCCGAGCTGGGCTGCACTAACCATGCATCACCTGGGCCTGGATCGGCAGGGGAGCCCTCGGCCCAACAGACGGCAAATCTGAGCTCCTCCGTGACAGAGAAGCTGAAAGGAGAACAGATCTGTGTTCGGAGGGAAAAGGAGAAGCAGGAGACGGGCGTGCAGCAGCGTCTCCTGCAGCTTCGGGGGGAAGTCGGTCACCCCCAGAACCGCCCGCTTCCTGCCCTCTGCCCGGAGCTCATCGGAGCCGGTGACCCGTGGCCCGGGCCTGGGGACACCCACCTCCAGCCGTCGGCGGTGGCTGAGCAGACACCCCTGCAGCAGGGGCTCGCACTTCCGGAGCAGCGGGTCCCAGCGGCTAGCAGCCCCCTCACACTTTGGGGGATCCGGGGAGCAGGAGGAAGCGGCGTCTGTGTCCAGTACAGAGAGTGGCTCACCCTGCAGCCGGGGGCCGCCCGCCCGGGTCCAGGAGG
>NW_005353435.1:417248-422277 GCF_000412655.1 Myotis brandtii
CGGCAGCGGAGAGCAACCTGATCAGGGGCCCGGCCTCGCGTCTCATGTAGCCGGTTTCCGTGCCAGCCGCCGCCGTCTCCAAAAAGATGCTGCAGGTGGCAAGCAATCCTGGCTGCCTGGGAAGAGAGGAAACAGCACGTGAAACCGCAGATCTCGCCCGGCCGGCGTGGCTCAGTGGTGAGCGTCAAACTGTGAACCAGGAGGTCAGGGTTCAATTCCCAGTTAGGGCCCATGCCCAGGTTGTGGGCTCCATCCCCGGTGGGAGGCGTGCAGGAGGCAGCCGATCCATGATTCTCTCTCTCCGTCTCCCTTCCTCTCTGAAATCAATAAAAAATATACTTAAAAAGAAATAAATCAACCTCAGATCCCGCAGGCTCCGTGGGAACTGGGCTGGAGGACACCCCTTGGTTTGGAGGTCAGCTCTGGGTGCATCTGAGATGCGGGCTCGGGACTCAGGGGTCACCCCTGGACGAAGATTCTGATGATCCGGGAAGGTGACCACACTTCCGTCCGGCAGAGCAGCTGGCCCGCTGGGGGAAAAAAGAGGCCAACACGCCAGCTGGCAGGCAGAGCCCCCCCCCGGCAGCTCCCCGGGCCCGCCAGCACCCTGCCTGCTGGACTTTTAGGCGCATCAGCACTTTCCTGCCTGAGTCGGCCCACAAAGCAGGTGCCTTGCAACGGCCGCCAGCGAATCCTCCAAACGCGGTCCAATCGCTGACTCCAGCAACTCAGGGAACAGCGGGGAAGTTTTCATTGTCTGAGCGACCCGCGTCCCCGTGTGCCGGTGGACCCTGGACAGCGGGCTGCGACACGGCGTGCGCCCCTCGGCTCATCTCACCCCGGATGGCAAAGGCCCTGCTGGCTGTGCTCCCCAAACCAGGGCTGTGCTCCCCGCCCGGCGAGGCAACAGGAATAGAAACGGCTGACGCCTCGCCGAAGCAGGAGAGCAGACACGGGCACCTCATTGCCTGGCTCACAGGGCACAGCCAGGGCGCTCCAAATGGAAGCTTACATTAAAAACATGTGTGTGTGCGCGCGCACACACACACACACACACACACACGTGCCCTCGCACACGTGCACACACGATGTGTGGCCTGTGCTTTGCAGCAGGAAGGGGCAGGGGCTCCGGACACAGAAGGCCTGCGTTTCACACGTGGCTCTGCTGCGTGGAGGGCACGCTGGTGGGGGGCCCCTCTCTCAGCCTGCGTTGTCATCTGTGGAGGGGGACCCACCACATGGCACTGCGGGCGGCCAGGCGACAGGATGCCTGTCACTGCGCTGCCCACGCCCGGCACAGTCACCGTTCGAGCTGTGTTTGTTTTCCATGCAGGAGTTAAGACAAGAGTCTCATCCTGAACAAAGGCCCCGGGACATGGCCCAGAGTTCAAGGCCAAGGGGAGCCAGAGCAGCCTCCGCTGAGACTCGACGCAGTTTCTGTACTGAGGAGGCTCCCGGGACCAACAGGGATCTACACACACACACACACACCCCACATGTGCACACATACAAATACCACACACACGCATGCATGCATGCATGCATACATACATATGCATATGTATTTACACACATATATACCACACGTATGTGTATACAGCACTCTTATGTACATATACACATATGCACATGCACGTCACATATGTATGTGTTACACATGCATGCACATGTGCTTGTGCATATATGCATGTCACATGTCACACATGTACACGTATGCACGTGCCCATGTGCATGCCACGGGTATGTACAAACACTGCACACATGTGTGCATATACCACACACTCCACACATATACACACACCACGCACATGTATGTGTGTTTCGTGCATACACACAACATACACAGTGTCCAGCGCCATGTCACATGACCCGCAACCCATGCCCCTGTTGACCAATCCCTGACCAACTCTCCGCCCGATGCCTGCTCCCTCTCCTTGCCCCGCCTGGGGCCCCTTCCTCCAGGGAGGAGTCTGGCAGCAGATGCCCACGCCACGCGAAAGAGATCGCTCCGAGACCCCTGCCAGCCCCCTCCACGGCGCGATTCCTGCTCACACATGACTGTCTTTCTCTTTCCATGGAAAGAGCGACGCAAAAATCTGACCGCCATCTGAGCGCCCCCAGGAGGTGCAGGAGGCAGCCGAGAGCTGCTGGCCACCGCGGGTGTCGCTCATGAATGTTTTAGCTGCTGCCTCATAAAATATGGATGAGCCAGAAGGAGCCCTCTCCGGGGCTGTTCTTTCAAAACAACCCAGCAACTGACGCGTCTGCCCTCGTTTTCACAGCAGAGACCGGCCCCTCGGTTTCCGCAGCCCGGGGGCGGGGGGGTCCCCGAGACTCTAGGGCCTAGAGAGCCTGTGCTCTGAGCCCCTGTCCATAGCGCCTTCTCTCAGCACATCCCCCATCTCATAGCTGCTGACATCAAATGTTTCCACAACTGGAGCCCCCTGCCCTGCCAGCAGACTGAAGACCCCCTCCCCCAGCCACTCACCCCCCTTCCTGGGCCAAGGAGGGTGGAGGGAAACACCGTTCTTCCCGTCCCCTCCCTCCCCTCTGAGCCCGGGCTGGCCAGCCCTCGCTGTTAGAAGCCGTTATCAGGTGAGACCAAGCCAAGGTGTTACATGTCAGCTCTCACCATCTCCTTCCATCCTGCCTTCCTGAGCTGACACCGAAGTCACCCTAGAGCGTGGGGTGTTCGCAGATACGCTCCAAGTTACTGTGCAGATGACTAACCTCACCCGACACGTAGGAGGTTGACCAGCTGGAAATTCAGGGGCGGGGTCTGGTCACACAAAGGAGGGCTGGGTCTTGATTCTGTCCATCCCATCTGGGCGATCCTGAGCAAATTACAACGCCTGTCCGTGCCTCTGTTTGCTCATCTATACAATGGGCACAGGCCCCACCCCTTGAAGGACTGTTCTCAGGACACAGTAGAATCCCCGGCATGGATTTTCAAAGGCCCATCACAGCTTGTGACAAGTGGCGATAGCGTCTCAATACGTTTTTGTTTCTCTTCCGAGTTCTTCGGGCACCTGAAGTCATCACTGTGTTCTGAGAACATTGGGGAATTTTCCTGGACAGTCTTTAAAAGGAGAAGGAGCTGGCCCTCGCTGGCGTGGCTCAGTGGTTGAGCGTCGGCCCGTGGACTGAAGGGTCCTGGCTTCCATTCTGGTCAAGGGCACCTGCCCAGGTTGTGGGCTCGATCCCCAGTGGGGGGCGTGCAGGAGGCAGCCAATCAGTGCGACTCTCTCATCATTGATGTTTCTATCTCTCTCTCCCCCTCCCTTCCTCTCTACCTAAAAGTCAATAAAAACATATTTTAAAAAATTTAAAAAAAAAATGTGTCGGGGGGGACTAAAGGCCAGTATGAGTTACATCTTTCTTTTCTTTTCTTTTTTTTTAATATATTTTATTGATTTTTTTACAGACAGGAAGGGAGAGGGATAAAGAGCCAGAAACACCGATGAGAGAGAAACATCGATCAGCTGCCCCACTGGGGATGTGCCCGAAACCAAGGTACATGCCCTTGACTGGAATCGAACCCGGGACCCTTGAGTCCGCAGGCTGACACTCTTATCCACTGAGCCAAACCGGTTAGGGCGAATTACACCTTTCTATAAATACACTAAGGTCAGCAAAAAGGTGTGCTTCGAACAAACAAAAAAACCTGGGCCAGAGCGTCAGGCCACGGGCCCGCCGGTTGGTTGGGGCACAGTGGCAGCAGGTAAGAGAGAAGGCGAGGCAGGATTACAGAGCTCAGATGTTCAGCCCTCACCTCCACGAGAGAAAGTGATCTTCGGGTCGGGAAGGGCAGTGGTAGCATCACCGAGGAGAAATCGAAGCCAGAGCGAGGCAGCAAGATAGAATGAGGACACCTGGCGACCTCGACTACGTCCGTGTCCCCAAACGAGGTCAGATCAAGTGTGGCCCGGGACTCAAGGGCCTCGGGGACGTGATCACAAACATACGCCCCGTGGGCTCTGAGCAAAGGGTCCCACCGAAGCCGGAGATTGGCAAGCGCTCTGGTTTCGAGAAGGGAAAAGTAGTCACCAGATGTATATCCCCAGTGCCAGGCTAAATGAATGCTTATCCCAGCATGTGATAAGCAAGGGTAGGAATGTCCACATCGGGCCAACTCTGGGGCAAGAGAATGGAATAAAGGCCCACTGAAGTGGACAGAGCTGAGAAGTTGGGGAGAGCCCGGCCGGTGTGGCTCAGTGGTTGAGCGTCAACCTATGAACCAGGAGGTCATGGTTCGATTCCCGGTCAGGGCACAGGCCCGGGTTGCAGGCTCCATCCCCAGTGGGTGGCGTGCAGGGGGCAGCGATCGATGATTCTCTCTCATCATTGATGTTTCTATCGTGTGGCTCAGTGGTTGAGCGTCAACCTATGAACCAGGAGGTCATGGTTCGATTCCCGGTCAGGGCACATGCCCGGGTTGCAGGCTCGATCCCCAGTGGGTGGCAGAAAGGGAGGAAGCGCTCAGACCAGGGAAGTTCAAACAGCGATCACTCTGCCATTTACCACAACGGCGGGTCCTCGGAGCAGGATAACTTAAGTCCCTTTTTTTTAAAAAAGACGTGACTATGCCGTTCCTAGAACTTGGTGAGGATGGCCAAGGCCCCTCCCAACACCAACAGCCTCAGGATCTGGGCTGCCTTCCCAGCCTGACCAATGGAGCTGCTGATTTTTAAGAGAGAAGGAGTTTTACATTAACACGTTGGCCTATGGTCAGTGAGAAGGGCGAACGGGGTTTACGGAAGCAGAAAGCACGTGGATCCTAACTCCGGGAGGAAGCACACAGCCCAGGGAAGTTCAAACGGCGATTGCTCTGCCATTTACAACGGCGGGTCCTCGGAGCAGGATAACTTAAGTCCCTGCGGCTTGTCGGGGACACAGGAGGGACAGGGGGGACAGGGAAAGGTCACAGAAGCCCTGGTTCTGCCATTTCAAGAGGGGCGCACTCCCAAGGGGTCAGGCTGCACAGCTCCAGGGCGCAAATTCACAATTTCTTCCCACGCCCCCCTGGCGA
>NW_005353435.1:422306-424274 GCF_000412655.1 Myotis brandtii
GAAGTGAATGGTGACAATCTCACCGACTGCTCTTCTCCTCCTCTTAGGGGGCCCGAGGCCCCACTGGCTCCATTAGTGCTTCCTTCCGGATATGAGCCGTGCCAGGCCACTACAGTGGGGGAGCCAGCTGGTCTACCCACGTTGGGGGCACTGCTTCTAGCGGCATGTTTTTTTGAAGGATTTGCCTGGAAATGCGTAAACAATTAAACACAAGTCCCAGGAAGCCCAGAGGGTCAGGGCACAGCCGCTTTGAGTTTAGAAGAACTATTGCATCTCTGAGAATACCCGGTAACCTCATCCCCACCCCCTTCTTCCATCACCCCTGGGAGCCCATGAGGACTGAGCCAGGATGAAAGCCTTCTATCTCCCCTGAGAGCATTTTACTTCACCCTTCAAGCTGGCGGTGCCACGGGCGTGTTGCCGTCTGAAGATTCTGTAGGGAAAAGGTGGGCATAGAGGGTGGGCAGGTGCCTGCCCTGTGTCTGTTATAGTATATACTGCTACTTGTAAAAAAAATTACAAGTTACTTTTAAAAAAGTAACATTTCTATGTAAAGCTGAAGAAAATAATGAGATTAGATATTTGCTAAGCGCCTGCTGACACCGACTGTCATATTTTATTTATGCAGCAACGAAAAGTTCACGTAGCCCCTTTCATTAGATTCGCTCCAGAATTTGCCATCTTCCTTTCAGAACTCCATCTGTCTCGCCTCATTAGCCCCGTCCTTCAATCTTTTCCCTGGAGAGATTAATCCAGCACGTTTTTGTTGGTTTATTTTCCCCCTCTTGGAGCCAAACGCTACATGATTCAAGATGGCAGACATCCTACAAGATACCAGGACAGTTCGTAACGTCTTTTGCTTTAATGTGATGGGAAAGGCTTGGAGGTTGCAGAGAGCAATACACTCAACCCGAGTGGCCAGTGTCATTCGGGCACTAAAAAATAAGAATTATGCCCGGCCGGCGTGGCTCAGCGGTTGAGCGACGACCTATGAACCAGGAGGTCTCGGTTCGATTCCCGGTCAGGGCACATGTCCGGGTTGCAGGCCTGATCCCCAGTGTGGGGTGTGCAGGAGGCAGCCGATCCATGATTCTCTCTCATCACTGATGTTTCTATCTCTCTAACTCCCCCTTCCACTCTGAAATCAATAAAAATATATATTTTTTAAAATACTCCACTGTTCCTACTTTAATAAAATCTAATCACTAGTAGTATTCCCACATCACTCCGGTAAAAATGGCAAACACGGCGATTTAGAGCTTACTGTCTCTCAGGCGCTGGGCTAGGTGCTGGCCATCCACCGACACATGTAAATCCCAGAACGACCCTATGAAGTAGGAACAAATGGGGAAACTGAGGCTCGCCTCAGTCCAGGATTGAGCTGCAGACAGACTGGCCCCAACCCCCAACCTTAGCAGCCTGGGGTTGTCCAAATCGCATGGGTATCACCGACCACTCATTCTGCAAAGCGCTTCCTCACACAAGGGCTCTGAGACAGGCAGGCAGGTGGACCGTGTCCTCTTGTCCCCCGAGGATCTGGGGCTCGGGATGGGACGTCCAGGGATGTGTCTAACGTTACCGGCCAAGACACCGGGCAGCGCCCCCTCGCTCCACACCGAATTCGGGGCGCAAGTCTCCCGCTCCTCTGCACAGACTCTGAGGCTGAGCCCAGGAGCCGTCCTGTCCTTGAAAAGCGACCGCCAGTGAATGGCCTCAGTGCCGGGCTCCACCGCTCCTGCGCCCCGAGGTGGGCGTTACTGTTGCCAAGTCGGAAGGAAGCGAGAGGCGCGCGCTTGTTTGCGGAGCAGCCCCCTGGGGAAGTGCCAGCACCCCTTTCCTCCCCCCAACCTCCTCCCTCCAGGTCCCGACGGGGTGGAACCTGGGCGGAGGGGGCGCGACGGGCGTCCCTGAAGCACAGACTCACGGCGAGGGGGACGCACGGCGAGGGGGGCGGGCGGCGAGGGGGGC
>NW_005353435.1:424795-452556 GCF_000412655.1 Myotis brandtii
CCCCTCGCACACGCGCGCGCGAGCCTTCTCCCGACCGACCGACCTCTGAAAGTTGGCTCTTCACTCTGGACAAGTTTGCTTTTCTGGACAATATGGGAGGCGGGGCTCAGGGGATGAGCACGGACCTATGAACCAGGAGGTCAGGGTTCGACTCCCGGTCAGGGCACAGGCCCGGGTTGGGGGCTCCATCCCCAGTGTGGGGCGTGCAGGAGGCAGCCGATCCATGGTTCTCTCTCATCATTGATGTCTCTCTCTCTCTCTCTCTCTCTCTCTCTCTCTCTCTCTCCCCCCCCTTCCTTTCTGAAATCCATAAAAATATATATTTAAAGAAAAGAAGTGCCCTAACCGGTTTGGTTCAGTGGATAGAGCATCGGCCTGCGGTTCGATTCCGGTCAAGGGCATGTACCTTGGTTGCGGGCACATCCCCAGTAGGGGGCGTGCAGGAGGCAGCTGATCGATGTTTCTCATCGATGTTCCTAACTCCCTATCCCTCTCCCTTCCTCTCTGTAAAGAATCAATAAAATATATTTTTTAAAACAAAGAGAGAAGAAGTGTACTAGTAACAACTAATGTTATTGCGCGCTTCCTACAATGCCAGACGTCGTTCTACACAATTTAAACTTTGCTGGACTTACTTCCCTTTTGCAACAACCCACTTATCACACCCATTTTCAGACTAGATAACTGAGGCCCAGAAAGGTTAGAACTTAGCCAAGTGGCGGGGCGGGGGGGGGGGGGGCTTTGAACCAGGCAATCTGGCTGGAGCCCACGTGCCTAACCACAGTGCGATGTTGTCTCTCATTAGACACACACACACACACAGTGGCATTTCCGATGCCTGGGTACAAACTCTCTCGTTTCCTATAAGGAGACCAACACTGAGGTCAGAGGTCACTCACACGGCTGCATTTTCACACATAATAGTCTCCCCCAACCTCTTTCATCAGCGTCATTCCAGAAGTAAGAGGAGGTAGACTTGGACAATCGTACCTTCTGTATAATTAACGTCCCTTTTCGCCTCCCCGTCCGAATCCTAAGCTCTTTGAGGGCAGATGGCATGCACCGTCCTTGGCCCGACACGTATCAGAACGAATGCTCTCAGCCGGGATGCTGACATTCAACGGGAGCGTTGACTCATGTCTCGATTCTCTTGCCATGATAGATGCTCCTGACAACTCCCATCAAGTTACGGAGCCGGAGTTAAAGAGGAAACATTCTCATTGAGAACAATAACGATGCTTAAACAATTCTGGGAAATTTAATTGTTCGAAGATCTTTTCTTTCAAAAAAAAAAATAATAAACTTGAATGAATTGGAGAAGAGAAATCTGTCTTCAACCCAGGAAATAACATTGGACAACCTGAGGCCGCTCATCTGTGAAGGCCTGGAGAGAGGAAGTTGGGCCGGGTTCAAATACCATCAGATAACGTCATGCCAACGGATGTGATCAGAGTTTTCAACTAAATAGATGGTCTAAACAACCTTTCCTTTCTCGGGCAGATACAGTGTCTAAAGCTCTAGCAGGGAGATAACTCATGGGAAAGCGAGGGCCTTCCTTTTAGACATGCGATCGACAGCTCATCTTTCTCTGCCAACAGTTCGTGTCCGCCAGAGACCTGGCCCTCAGAATGCTTTAGAGCAGTGGTTCTCAACCTTCTTAATGCCGCGACCCTTTAATACAGTTCCTCATGTTGTGGTGACCCCCAACCATAAAATCATTTTTGTTGCTACTTCATCACTGTAATGTTGCTACTGTTATGAATCGTCATGTAAATATCTGATATGCAGGATGTATTTTCATTGTTACACATTGAACATCATTAAAGCCTAGTGATGAATCACAAAAACAATATGTAATTATAGATGTGTTTTCCGATGGTCTTAGGCCACCCCTGTGAAAGGGTCGTTCGACCCCCAAAGGGGTCGCAACCCACAGGTTGAGAACCGCTGGTTTAGAGGGTCACATGGCCACAGCCATTGAGGAAGGAGGCCTTCATTTTATTTTGCATCGAGATCCACCACTCGGCTCCTGGCCGGGTAGCTCAGTTGGTTAGAGCGTTGTCCCGATACACCAAGGTTGTGGGTTCGATCCCTGGTCAGGGCACATGCAAGAATCAACCAATGAATGCATCAATAAATGGAACAGCCCGGCCATCCCGGCTCAGTGGTTGAGCGTCGACCTAGGAACCAGGAGGTCACGGTTTGATTCCCGGTCAGGGCACATGCCTGGGTTGTGGGCTCGATCCCCAGTGTGGGGCGTGCAGAAGGCAGCCAATCCATGATTCTCTCTCATCAATGATGTTTCTATCTCTCCCTCTCCCTTCCTTACTGAAATCAATAAAAATATTTTTTTAAAGAAAGAAAAAAAAGAGTAGGTGGGGGTGGGAGAGGGCAATGGAGGGAAAAAAGGGGACATATGTAATACTTACAACAATAAAGATTTATTTTTTTAAAAAGAGAGAGCCCTAACCGGTTTGGCTCAGTGGATAGAGCGTCGGCCTGCGGACTGAAGGGTCCCAGGTTCGATTCCGGTCAAGGGCATGTACCTTGGTTGCAGGCACATCCCCAGTAGGGAGTGTGCAGGAGGCGGCTGATGGATGTTTCTCTCTCATCGATGTTTCTAACTCTCTATCCCTCTCCATTCCTCTCTGTAAAAAAAATCAATAACATATATATTAAAAAAATAAATTTAAAAAGGAGAGAGAGAAGAGAAGAAAGAGCTTCACTTCATTCCTGCAGCATCTGCAGGAGCCACTCGAGGGCCTGGGCACCTGCAGGAGCCTGAACAAAGAGCAGGCTCATGGACGTTCCGGCTGCCCCTCTGGCCCAAGGCCAAGGCCAGAAGCCCGGCTGACGGCGTCCTCCGGGGCCTTGCAGAACAGCCAAGCAGCACACGTGACCGACCCCCGGCCTCCCCGGGAGACTGACCAGAGCACGTGGCCCACCAGGAAGATGTGTCCTCGTTCAGGGGCTCCCGCCTGCCTGCTCACGGGGGCTGACTGAGCATCTCCCAGGATTTTCTAGAGACGGGGGTCCAGGCAACGCCTAGCACCCCAGGATGTGCACCCCTACACACGTAGACACTATTCTGTTGTTGTTAATTCTCACCCGAGGACATTTTTCCATTGATTTTTTTTAGAGAGAGTGGAAGGGAGGGATGGGGAGAGAGAGAGAGAGAGAAACATTGATGTGAAAGAGACACATCGATTGGTTGCCTCCGGCATGCGCCCCGCCCAAGGCTGGGGATCGAGCCTGCAACCGAGGTACGTGCCCTTGACTGGAATTGAACCTGGAACCCTTCAGTCCACAGGCTGACACTCTATCCACTGGTCCACACTGGCCAGGGCGTCAGTGTATCATCTTTAACCGTAACTGGGGGAACTTGTAGAGAAGGAAAGGAGGCCAGGAGGTGATGGAGTCCGCCAGTTTGAGAAGAGCCCTCGCCACTTGGAGGTGGCGACCGGCACAGTGAGCCCACTGGGTCCCCGAGAGCTGCAGAGAGTGTGCGAGGTGTCAGCTGTTGTCACAGGGCCCCCAGGGAAGACAGCCGTCCCGCATCGCGATGCCGAGAACCAGAGGGTCCCGCCCCGGCACGATGGGAGCTGTCAGCTCAGGAACCGGGCTGTGCCCTTGAGCTGGAGCCAGACGCCGGGACAGATGGCAGAGCCTGCTCCTCCCGGCACCCCAGCTGGTCATCGCCTCGTGTCCTGGGGCTTGAGGAGGGTTCTTGCTGAGCAGAGCCGAGAGCTGCACCCTCTGCTTTCCGCCTGACTGTTCATAGAAGGAGACGCAGACAGACAGACAGACAGACAGACAGACAGATGAGTGGCCCTGAAGTGACTTGAAATGACCATAGACAGCAGCTGACATCTGTATGTCCCTGACGTTTCAAAGTGTCTTCTCTTACTTCAGCTCTTTCTCTTTTTAAAAAAAATATATTTTTATTGATTTTACAGAGAAGAAGGGAGAAAGCGTTAGAAACATCCATGAGAGAGAAACATCAATCAGCTGCCTCCTACACGCCCCCCCCCCCACTGGGGATTGAGCCCACAACTGAGGTCCATGCCCTTGACGGGAATCGAACCCGGGACCCTTCAGTCTGCGGGCCAGCGCTCTATCCACTGAGCCAAGCTGGTTAGGGCTACTTCGGCTCTTTCAATGAGTACAACAACCATATGAGAAAGCAGGAAGGAATCCTTCCAATTTTATTTTAAAAATAATAATAGCCCTAGCCGGTGTGGCTCAGTGGATAAGCGTCGGCCTGTGGACCAAAGGGTCCTGGGTTCGATTCCGGTCAAGGGCACATAACCTCGGTTGCAGGCTCCTCCCTGGTCCAGGCCCTGGTCGGGGCTTGTGCAGGAGACAACCACTCGATGTGTTTCTCTCACATAGACATTTCTCTCTGTCTCTCTCCTTCCCTCCCACTCTCCCTAAAAAACAATGGAAAAATGTCCTCGGGTGAGGATTAACAAAATGACAAAAAAGAAAAAAGGAAAGAAAACATGGATTGACAGGTAAAAATGTCTTTGCGTGTGCCAAAATACTTCCATAAATAGATGTGTAAAAAGCGCTTCTCCATAATGACCACTAGGTGGCAGACCTGCATAAGAAATGCTCTCTGTGCTGCCACCATCCCAACCTCTCCCAGGAGCGTTTCCTTTTGCAGCGGTTCTCAACCTGTGGGTCGCGACCCCTTTGGGGGTCAAACGACCCTTTCACAGGGGTCGCCTAAGACCATCGGAAGACACATATACAATTACATATTGTTTTTGTGATTAATCACTATGCTTTCATTATGTTCAATTTGTAACAATGAAATTGGGGGTCATGAGGAACTGTATTAAAGGGTCGCGGCATTAGGAAGGTTGAGAACCACTGCTTTAGGGGGAGCTCTTGTGAGAAAGGGGGGTTTGCCTGGTCCTCTCCTGCTTCACCCAACACCCCTCCTGCCGCCTCTGGCTTAGGTTGCGCTTTGGTCGTTTGGGTCTGAACACATGGAGATGCGGGGACCAGCATCTCACCTCACCTGCCAGCAGGACCAGCCATGAACCTGGCCGACCTCAGGGGCCGCTGAGTCCCCTTCGGCGTGTCCCCGGGGCTGCCTCCGACCCCGCTTCCCACCCTCCAGTCCCACCACCGGAAAGGTGCCACCTGTAAGACTAGCTTGACTTTCTTCTTTTTTTAAAATATATTTTTATGGATTTCAGAGAGGAAGGGAGAGGGAGAGAGAGAGAGAGAAACATCAATGAGAGAGAGAATCGTGGATCGGCTGCCTCCTGCCCGGCCCACACTGAGGACAGAACCTGCAACCCGGGCATGTGCCCTGACCAGGAATCGAACCGTGACCTCCTGGTTCATAGGTCGATGCTCAACCCACTGAGCCACGCTGGCTGGGTGAGACTAGATCTTGATGAAGGCCACCTGAGGCTCGGGAAGGAGGAAATTTCTGAAAACAAAAAACAAAAAAACAGCCCCCCCCCGGACTAGTGGAGACAGTGAGTTAATTCAAGTCCCAATTTCCAGAATCTCCTTTGCACTTCAGTCTGTGCTCATTGTACACAGTAGGTGCTCAATAAAGACCTGTTGTTTGACCTAATCTCAACACCACATTCCTCAGGCACTGACGGAGCCACTTTCCATTCGTCAGTGGTTCCTGGAGCCAACACCAGAGCCTCGACAACAGGAAGAGAAAGGTCTTAAAGATAAATGGAATGAGAACATTCTCCACACTTTTCTTTATGACCAAACCGTTTCGTGACTTCTACGTTTTGAGAACAAAAACAGTCAAGCAAGAAAGGGGGGAGGGGTGTGGTCAACTCAGGAAAATAAATAACTATGAACCACCCTTTAATCCAAGAATTTTAGTCCTAGAAATGTATCCTAGGGAAATATTCAACGGAGGTAAAACAAACAAACAAACAAACAAAAAAACTACAAGAGGAAAAGAAAGAAGTGAAAATACAAACTTAAATATGCAATGATTGATGATAGTTCATTATATTAATTTACTAGATCACTGTAGTGAAAATTATTATTTTTTAATTGATTTCAGAGAGGAAGGGAGAGGGGGAGAGATAGAAACATCACTGATGAGAGAATCATGGATCAGCTGGTTCCTGTACGCCTCCTACTGGGGACCGAGCCTGCAACCCAGGCCTGGGCCCTTGACCGGGAATCGAACGTGACCTCCTGGTTCCTAGGTGGATGCTCACCACTGAGCCACACCGGCCGGGCTGTTACCACACTTTGCTTCAGATTCGCAGTCTGTAATGAAATGTCTGCATGTCCTTCCTAGACAGCGAGGAGCTGGGTTACCCACGCGGAGGCCCAGGCCCTGCCGGCAGCCACAGGCGACGGCGCGCTCCCCCAAGGAGCAAATAGGGGATTGATGCCAATATTTACATGGGAGAACGCGAGACACTCGAATTCATACTTTTTTTAAAAAAAAAAGGGAAATGATCCTCTTCTAGTTGTTATGCGCATGGACTTGGCAAGGAAACCGCTTCCTGGCCGGGCTCCCGGACCTGCAATCCCAGGCCCTCTGCAGAGTCCAGGGGGCAGCGGGGTTGATTAAGCCCAGCGGACAGCTCGGTTTCCTGGCGGTTCACAGACGCACAGCCTCCCAGTGAGAGAGGACGGTGAGGAGAAACCAGCACCAAGTCTAGGGCCTCAGCACTTTCCCATCATTAGATCAGGAGGCTAAACGGGCCACTGAGCCCCAGCTACGTCGACCTATGAACCCTGACCTATGGACCAGGAGGGTTGCGGGCTCGATCCCCAGTGTGGGGCTTGCAGGAGGCAGCCGATCCATGATTCTCTCCCATCACTGATGTTTCTCTCTCTCCCCTCTCCCTTCCTCTCTGAAATCAATACAAATATGTATATTTTTTAAATACATATAATTGTAACACATTTCCTTCTTACAATGTCTAGAAATGTAATAAAGGAAATATATATATCGTATTTAAAATATTATATGTTACACAGATAGTGTATACACAATTGAAAGAGAGATTTTGTACAGTATTTTCTTTCTTTTTTAATATATTTTTACTGATTTCAGAGAGGAAGGGAGAGGGAGAGAGAGAGAGAAACATCAATGATGAGAGAGAATCATTGACTGGCTGCCTCCTGCACGCCCCACACTGGGGATCGAGCCCGAAACCCGGGCATGTGCCCTTGACCAGAATCGAACCTGGGACCCTTCAGTCCGCAGTCCGACGCTCTAGCCACTGAGCCAAACCAGCGAGGGCTGGACAGTGTTTTCAAAGCTTCTTGGAGAGGGCAAATTCTTTGCAAATAGGAATCAGAAGCCAGGTGCCTATTCCAGGAAAGAGATTTCTGAATCCGAAAGAAAAACACAAAGGCCTTACAGGCAAATAAATAACCGCGCATGTTCAATGGAAGGGTCAAAGACCAGTTTGGCAGCTGGAACAAAGAAAAATTTGTCATCAAAACTCTTTGGCCCTTCTCGCCTAAAGTAAATTTGGAGCTAATTAGCTTTCAAGACTTTTCCGGGGTTTTTTTTCCACAGTGACAAGACAAAGAAGCACAGCTAAGAGAAAAACCAGATGTGGGAGCTCGCTGGTCATTTGTTCGTGGACGTTATGTATTTACTTGTCAGCGTTAGAGCTGGGGTCTGGCCGAGGTCCAACCGCGTTGGGTGGAAGGGCCTGGGCGGGCGTTGCTCTGGGGGGTCTGAGTTAGTGCGCAGGCCATATGGCTGCATCCTTCCCGGGTGACCGGCACCTCCCAGCTGTGTTAGAGGTTCCTGTGCCGTGGTCTTGGGGGCTCCGTGAAGGTTTCCAAAAATCACGGGGACCAGAGAAATGGCATCAGGCCTTTCACACTGGCGTGGGGCCTTCCCACATTCATGGCACCATCTCTTCCCTGTCAATTCGTGAACTTGGGTTACTCCGTACTTGGCTATGAGAATCCAAGAAGAGAAAAAATAAGGCGGTTGTTTCTCCCATGGAGATGTCTGTGAAAACCCGGCCGAAGAAGAGATAAAAAGATGAGCAGGCCCTCGCCGGTTTGGCTCAGTGGATAGAGCGTCGGCCTGCAGACTGAAAGGTCCCGGGTTCGATTCCGGTCAAGGGCACATACGTCGGTTGCAGGCTCCATCTCCAGTCCTGGGTGGGGCACGTGCCAATCAATGTCTCTCTCTCACGTTGATGTTTCTCTGTGTCTCTCCCCCTCCCTTCCACTCTCTCTAAAAATCAATGGAAAAATATCCTCAGGTGAGAATTAACCCAAAAAAAAAAGTGGGGGTGAATTAATTGATTGGTTGATTCATTGATTGCATGGCATCAGGTTGGGGAAGCCTTTGAAAATAAGACAGAAAACCCACAGCCTGAAGGTATGCTGCCAAGTTTTGCCACATGAAATGTTGAAGTTTCTCTGTCCCCAAAACCACACCAAAGCAAAACAAAGCAATAACTGAACACAGAGTTAAAACACAGGCGGCAAACTGGGGGAGACAGTTGCAAAACACAATGGTAGGCAAAAAGCTAATTTCTTTTATTTATAAAACCCAGCCAAGTCCGAAAGAAGGGTGTGGAGGCCAGCGGGAACCTGAGCGTAGCAGAGGGATAAGCCAGTTGACGCATAAGAAGTTCTTCAACTTCATTCACATTTTGGGGAAGGTACACATGTAGGCAACCTTTTTAAAGAGCAATTTGACAAAACGTACCAATATCTTTTTTAAATTTTTTTTTCATTGATTTTTAGAGAGAGAAGGAGAGAGAGAAGCATCAACATGTGAGCATCACATGGATCAGCTACCAGGGATTGAGCCCGCAACCCAGGCATGTGCCCCAGCAAACAGTGCATAGAACGATGCTCAACCAACTAGCCAGGGTGACCAATTCCTCTTTTGTTTGTTTGCCAATATTTTTTTATAATTTTCTTTTTTTAAAAAATATATATATTTATTGATTTCAGAGACCGAAAGAAGGGTGTGGAGGCCAGTGCGAACCTGAGCGTAGCAGAGGGATAAGCCAGTTGACGCATAAGATCTTCAACTTCATTCCCATTTTGGGGAAGGTACACATGTAGGCAACCTTTTTAAAGGGCAATTTGACAAAACGTACCAATATCTTTTTTTCTTCATTGATTTTTATTTATTTACTTATTTTTTTAATATATTTTATTGATTTTTTACACTCCTAACCCCACCCTCGGGCAAGCTGTTTTCTGTATCTATGAGTTTTGGTGGTTTTTGTGTTTGTCCTTGTTTTTGAGATTCCTCATATAAATGAAATCTATATGGTGTGTGGGTACTTGTGTTTCTCTGTCTCACTGATTTCACTGAGCATAATGCCCTCACTTCCATTAATGTGGTCACAGATAACAAGATTTTCTGTTTTTAATGGCTGAATAATATTCCAACATATGTGTGTGTGTGTGTGTGTGTGTGTGTGTGTGTGTGTACACACACCATGTTTTCTTTATCCATTCATCCATTGATAAACATCTAGGTTGTTTCCATATCTTGGCTATTGTAAATAATACTGCAATGAATACAAGCCTGCACATATCTTTTCAAGTTTTTGTTTTTGTTATCTTTGGATAAATACTCAGAAGTAAAATTGCTGGAAAATATGGTAGCTCTATTTTAAATTTTTTTAGGACCGTCTCTACTGTTTTTCACAGTCATTTCCATTGGCACTGGGGATGGAGCCTGCAACCCAGGCCTGTGCCCTAATCGGGAATCAAACCGTGACCTCCTGGTTCACAGGTCGATGCTCCCACTGAGCCACGCTGGTGGGGCAGTGGCTGTAGTTTTTTTAGTGTCCACGGAGGTGTTAGCTAAGCTGGGGGATCCTGAATCACTTGTGTTTTCTTTCTTACGTTTCCGTATTTAAAAATAACTTGAGGGATTTGTTATTGAAATGGGTTATTATTTTCTGCTGACCTCCCGGCATGGACATGCCAGATGCGGTCAAAGAGGATTCCAGATGCGCCAGGGCTGCTGCCTCGGCACGTAGTGGGAGCTGCCGGAGCCACCCCGCCCGCTCGCCAGGTCACCCCGGTCCAACCTCAGGGCTCGAGAGCCCCACGACCAAGGTCTGCGCTGAATTGACTGCAGATGCGCGAGGCAGGAAAGCCCGGGGCTTGAAGGAGCAGCGTGTGGGCAGCGCTGGGTGCACAGGCGGCAGGGCGGGCAGAGCCCTACCTGGTCCTTTACAAGCCCCTTGACCAGCGGTTCTCAACCTTCTGGCCCTTTAAATACAGTTCCTTATGTGGTGACCCAACCATAAAATTATTCTCGTTGCTACTTCATCACTGTAATGTTGCTACTGTTATGAATCATAATGTAAATAGCTGATATGCAGGATGGTCTTAGGCGGCCCCTGTGAAAGGGTCGTTCGACCGCCAAAGGGGTCGAGACCCACAGGTTGAGAACCGCTGCCCTGGACCCTTTCTTCCAACCATTTGCCCTCCCAAGCGGATTTCTTCCCGAAACCAAGTCTCCGAAGGGCACCCCCAGAGTAAGCAACAACCCCAGGCAGGGATTTCGGGGCTTCTTTTTCTTAAATATATATTTTTATTGATTTCAGAGAGGCAGGGAGAGGGAAATAGACACATCAGTGATGCGAGAGAATCATGGATCAGCTGCCTCCTGCATGCCCCACACTGGGGACCAGTGGACCAAGCCTGCAACCCGGGCATGTGTCCTGACCGGGAATCGAACCGTGACCTCCTGGTTCCTAGACTGATGCTCAACCCCTGAGCCACGCCAGCTGGTTTTATAGTTTTCTCACACTGAGTCCTAAGCACAACTTTACACAGGCAGCGAGGAGAGGGCTGACACCACTTCTCCTGCCGGCACTAGATGGCAGATGCTCCCAGGAAATCCTCAGTCACAACCTCCCTCCTGCCCCCTGTCCTCCTCCCTCCTTCCACCTCCTCCCTCCTGTCCCCTACCCTCCTCCTTCCTCCCTCTTGCTTCCTCCCTTCTCCCCTCCTGCCTCCTCCCTCCTCTCTCCTGTCTTCTCCCTCCTCCCTCCTGCCCTGCCTCCTGCCTCTGCCCCCCTGGGCCCTGGGAGTAGCAGTTGCTCCTCCGGGATGAACAGGATGAACGCTGTCACTTTAGCTGAGGACCACAGTTGACTCAGGATGGAGGGCGTGTCAAGGAGAGGGGCTGGGGCACAAAGAGAGGAAACGGGTCCCCATTCTTCAGCTGCTCCCCGACCCGCCTCCTTTTAACACAAAGGCCGGTGCTGCTGGCAGATGTCAGAGGGGGCGGAGGGGCGCACTGCGGCTGGACTTCCTGCGTTCAGGTTGAACTCCGCGTCGCCTTTATCAGTGGCCACAGCACAACCTCCGGAGCTTGGCTCTCTGTCCCACCCGTGGTGCCCCATCCTGGCTGAGCCACCCCGAGCCACCTCCTGGAGTCTCTCCTGAGGGCCACCAGGTATCCAGTGTCTGTCCTCGCCATATCGGTCCACACGTCAATTGTCACCTTCACAGCTGACCCCCTTTAATTTATTTTTATTGACTTCAGAGAGAGGAAGGGGGAGGGAGAGAGAGAGACATCAGTGATGAGAGAGAATCATGGATCGGCTGCCTCCTGCACGCCCCACACTGGGGATGGAGCCCGCAACCTGGGCATGTGGCCTGAACGGGAATCAAACCGAGTCCTCCTGGTTCATAGGTCGACGCTCAACCACCGAGCCATGCCGGCCGGCCTGCAGGCTTCGTACAGAGCACCTGCCATAGAAATGGCTTCAGAAGAGCGCGCTAGACTGTAACCGGGAGCTGGAAGACCTGAGGAATATTTCCCATACGTTTTAGTCCGCCCCATCCGTTCCCTGCCTCAGTTCCAGGAACGCCGAGTCCTCCGGTTCATAGGTCGACGCTCAACCACCGAGCCATGCCGGCCGGCCTGCAGGCTTCGTACAGAGCACCTGCCATAGAAATGGCTTCAGAAGAGCGCGCTAGACTGTAACCGGGAGCTGGAAGACCTGAGGAATATTTCCCATACGTTTTAGTCCGCCCCATCCGTTCCCTGCCTCAGTTCCAGGAACGCCAGACCCTGACAGCACGCTGATGGGGATTAAAGAAACAGCATCTGCTCGTCTCGTTAAGCTCCTGGAGGCAGGATGGGGCTGGGTGCTGGCAACCGAGGCAGATACATGTGAGGCACGGACACTTTCTTTTTCATGTTGAAAAGCAATCACGGGGACCGTCCTCCCCGGGCGCACGTACCGCGGCTCGGGGCGCGTGTGACACGTGGAATTGCGATGAACTGCGGCGGGGTGGGGTGAAGTGGGGGAGCCAGGCCAGGGACCACCCCTCGGGGGCCCTGGAAGGAAATTAGCATGTGAGGCCTCCAGCTTTGCGGAGAGACGCAGAAATGTACGTCCATGTCATTTGGATCTTGGGAAACAAGACTTTAAGAAGGGAGTTTTCAAGCAATTGAGGGCTGTTCTAGAAGAAAACAATTCAGTTTGTCAATAAATAAGAACATTCCTATTACCCAGCTATTCTACGTTCAGCAAGTTATCCTAAAGAAATAAGCAGAGATGCAGGTAGACACGCAGTTATTAGGCCATTTGTGTCCGGTTTTTTGTTTGCTTGTTATATGTTTATTGATTGCAGAGAGGAAGGGAGAGGGAGAGAGAGAGAAGCATCAATGAGAGAGAATCATGAATCGGCTGCCTCCTGCACGCCCCCTACTGGGGACCGAGCCCTCAACCCGGGCCTGTGCCCTGAACCAGGAATCAAACCATGACCTCCTGGTTCATAGGTCGATGCTCAACCACTGAGCCACGCTGGCCGGGCCATTTTGTGTCAGTTTTGTTTGTAATCACAAGTATTCAAAAATAACCCTTAAACCATAAATAAATAAATTTAAAATAAAATAGAATTGGTTGAATCCATTCATTATAGCATCAGGACGGGAAGCTCTGTAGCGATGAAAAAGTGCCTCGTAGGGAAATGTTGACCAAAGTGCTTTGAGAAGACAAGGCCTGAGTGAGCCCTGACATCTTGTTCGATTGATCAAGAAAAGATTAATAAAAATGCAGACATGCTCGGGTTGTGGGCTTGATCCCCAGTGGGGGGCGTGCAGGAGGCAGCCAATCAATGATGCTCTCTCATCATTGATGTTTCTATCTCTCTTTCCCTCTCTGAAATCAATAAAAATATATTTTTTAAAAGTATTGGATTACATTCCTTCTGAAGGTTTAAAAAAAATAAAAATAAAAAACCACGTGCATTTCATATCTGCCATTGGCTCTATTCACCGGCAGTCAGTCAGGAAAACAGAAAGCACTCTGGGTAATCCACGCAGGAAAGATTTAATCCAGGTGCTTCCAAAACCTGGGAGAGGCCGGGAAAGCTGCCAGTGAATTCGGGGAGTCACGGAGTCACAGGAATGACAGGAAACCGCAGCTGCCGACGTGGGCTGCTCGCTGCCCTGAAGCAGGTGAAGTGTCTGCAGAAGCTCACGTCTGCATCGAACAAGCCGAACAAGCCCTCACACCTGCCCTCGGAGGCCCCAGGAACAATAGTGGCCTCGGTTCTCTTTTGTTCTTCGAATAGTACCTGGGCCTCTCTCATTGGTCCATCGCGAGTGAAACCCATCTAGCAAGGCAGTCAAGGAAGGCTGGCCTCCAACTTCCGACAATAGAGAGAGTCTAGCCCGGAGCATCAACAGGCAACACCCGGCCTCGTCCACGCCTTTGGGTACTGGGTGCTCGCTCACCCCCTTCCCGCTAGGCTTCCACTTCCAAACGACACCATGCCTTTACCTGATGTGATGCGACAACTGTCCTTCATGCAAGCAAAGCGCTTCACCCTCTTCCCACGGGGGAGGGACCACGTCCTGTCCGTCACTATCCATCTCTCATGTCCATTCCTCTTCCAGTTCCATGCAACTTGCCTTTGCCACCCTGTAACTCGAAGACTAAATTAAAAGGTTACCCACCAACAACACACCCCGTAGGAACTAATCAAGGCCCGGCCGGCGTGGCTCAGTGGTTGAGCATCCACCTATGAACCAGGAGGTCACAGTTTGATTCCTGATTCCCCGTCAGGGCACAAACCCAGTTTTTGGGTTTGATCCCCAGTATGGAGTGTGCAGGAGGCAGCCAATCAATGATTCTCTCTCATCACTGATGCTTCTCTCTCTCTCCCTCCCCCTTCCTCTCTGAAATCAGTAAAAGTCTATTTTTAAAAAGTGTATCAACCTAGAAAGGGAACAGTTAACTACCTACTCAAAGGCAGCCTCCACCCTCCTAAGCTGATGCCTTGTCTTCACCCTCCTCCTCTCGATAAAGTGCACGTTGGCCAATCCAGGTGAAGCAGTTCTCCTTTCCAACAACAGGCTTAGAGGAATGAGAGTGTGACCAGGTCTGGGTGAATGAGATGAAAGAAATGTCTTTCCTGAAACTCACCCAACCTCTGGTCCTATTTTAAGAAATAATAAATCTCCCGATCAAGCTAGTCTATATTGGGTTTCCTGTTTGGGCCAAAAATTATATACAACAATGGACAACAGTGTGGTGATTGGGGGTGGGGAAGAGTGGAAGAGGGGATAAATGGTGATGGGGGAGGGGGGAATTATATACAACAATTTGATTAAGTATTTCTCAGCATAATAAAAAATAAGATTAACTTTATGTTTTAATATTTTATTCAAAGACTTCAGTTTTAAACATCTGTAAGATATTTTTGCTTTTAACATAAATTTAACTTCAAGTGGCAGAAGAAACAAAAATATGTAATGAGACTACATTTCAGCGATCTATCTTCGAATAGGGAAACAAAAAAGTCACTACCACCAAAACAAACTAACAAACCTAATTTATTCGGCATGCCTATGTTTTTTTTTCCTCTAGGTAATTTGTTGGGGGTAAATTACACTTTCAAAGAATCAGCTCTTACAAACAGAGCAGCTAATCTTTCAAAAAATAAAATCCGGTTTCTAATTTTTCAAAACTTACAAAACCCAGTGGAAATGTCTGGTTGTCACCAACAGCTCAGGTCATGCTCAGGTCAGTTTCACATCACAGGGGATCATCTACAACTAATTTCTGTAGGCAAATGCCAACGCTAAATGTAACTAGAAACTACCATTGTTGTTCCCAATGTGTTGACAATTGTCTTATTGCTGAATTGTACAGGATCAGTTTTCTTTGGCAACTTTTATACTATCGATGAACACAACTGGACAACTAGACAACTATAAAGGCTTGGGTTAACTTAGTATTTCAAAAATTTCAAAACTTCATTATAATTACTTAAATATAATTTCTTATAGATGCTAGAATAGGAAAGTCTCCAAACATGCCTAATGTCAATATAATAGACAACAAAAAAAAAACTGCCAACTAATCACCACTAAAAGTTTTACAGTTGTATGTACAAGCATATAATTCAACTAAAACACCAGTAAAAATATTACAATATTAATTCCAATTCTCTATCCGATTTTCTGTGATAAAGCACAAAAGTTAAAAGTAGAAACTGACATCTGGGTATCTGTCAATTTTTCTGGAAGGCTATTTCATCATGGGGATTCAAAGTGGCCTAAATTAGCCAGAACATACTGTGAATTCTTACCATGATGCCACATAAAATTAAAGTATATTGATAACTTTGTAATTTTAATTCTGTTCTATGGAATAAGCCTATTTTGGAGGCTTGGCACACTACTACCAAGAAATTAAAACAAAAAGCTCAAGTCCAGGTGTATGACTAGAAAGTCTTTTCTATGTATTACAAAACCACCGACTTAAGTTATGATTGGCTTCCACTAATTACTAGCACTCAAAACCCACACAAAGTGAAGCGAAACGGGTGCAGAAAGCGCACTCAGGCACACTCACACAAGACAAGAGACAAGTGATGGAATTTAGCCCACAAAAATTCAGACAGGCCTCTAGGCAAACACTTGTATGCAAGCTTTCATGAGTAAGAAGTAGAAAATGCTTCATTTTGATAATTTTATGTACAGCTTGTTTATAATTCCAAACAAGTGAAACTGAAAATGTCCTATGTAAAAGCCACAATAAAGTCAGATACAATACCCAGTAACAGTCTCACAAACTGGTCTCTCTTAGGAGTTCAAGAGAATAACAAGTGGGTGATGTTATTCTAAGAAATGCCCTCTTCTTGATCAATCATTTCTGTTTTAACTGAAAAGACATCTGCCAGCATGTGTTTGGGAATTTCTGAGCCTCTGACTTTCAAGGCATAACAGGCATTCTCCACCTTGGCCAGGCTCTGCTTCAAGGTATAGAGCTTCTTAGACACCTCGTAAGGGCCGGTATTGCCAATGAATGAAAACCCATCATACACCTGGCGTAAGAACTGGCTCACTTCAAAGGGGGTGTCGATGTCCCCGTTGCCCACGCTGTTAATGCACATCCGCATCAACTCGCCGGTCAGATCGGCCACTCCCAGCAGGTAATCGACAGGGGTGATTCTCAGTCTCCAAGTACCAGACTCTTTATCGTGAGCGTCGGAGGAGGGCTGGTAGAAGAAAACACACACACACAAAGAAAACACCGGTGAGAAAGAGTGAATTTGCAGGTGTCACATGTATTATAAGGCACAAAACCAATAGCCCATCAGCCATGCTAATCTTCTCTAAATAAAATGATCTATTTTGTTTAAAGACTATTTGTGATGTTCCAAGAGGAATTCATGCCTTGGGTAGGGAGTTTAATGAAATTTGTCCAAGATAATTTTGAAATCTAATACTGTATCATTATAAAGTCAACTATTTCCAACTTCACTTGACATACAAAATAAAGTTAAAGCATTCTTAAACAGGGCCCAATCACTTTACTGCATGACGAACGTCCTTATTTAAATAACACATCTCGAAGTCTCCATGTATGTGGTTGGTTCTCCTCTTCCTAAGCCACTCGGCCCTTTCTGGCCTCTCTCTTATCCCTATCCAGCACTGACCATCCTCATTGATTACTCTCTTGCTACATCCTCCTCAGTTCCTTTAGGCTCCTATTTTTCTACTGCAACCAGAGAAAACACAGCCTGAATCGATGTTAAAACCTACTTTTGTGAGTACTTGATTCAAGAGGTCGAGTCCCACTGAGCTGAAAAATAATAATAATTACATCTGCATCTGTAGTTCGTTCCACTACAAATGACTCACCGCTCCTTTCACTTTATCTGAGATGATTCTCTCTCCAGTCTCCTTAGACATTATTCCAAACCGTCATCACTCTCCTCAGCCCCCTACTTAATCCCAAACCTACGGTCAGTGGCCTGGTCATGTTGCCAGGTCACCTGGCACAAGCTCTCTCGATGGCCTTATGCCTATAAAAGAAAACTCAGGTCCACACCCATCTTTACCTTCTATCCTATAAAGTTAAAGCATTCTTAAACAGGAACCAATCACTTTACTGCATGAGAAATGTCCTTATTTAAATAACACATCTCGAAGCCCCCCATGTACGTGATTGGTTCTCCTCTTCCTAAGCCACTCGGCGCTTTCTGGCCTCTCTCCTATCCCTATTCAGCACTGACCATCCTCATTGACTACTCTCTTGCTACATCCTCCTCAGTTCCTTTAGGCTCCTATTTTTCTACTGCAACCAGAGAAAACACAGCCTGAATCGATGTTAAAACCTACTTTTGTGAGTACTTGATTCAAGAGGTCGAGTCCCACTGAGCTGAAAAATAATAATAATTACATCTGCATCTGTAGTTCGTTCCACTACAAATGACTCACCGCTCCTTTCACTTTATCTTAGATGATTCTCTCTCCAGTCTCCTTAGACATTATTCCAAACCGTCATCACTCTCCTCAGCCCCCTACTTAATCCCAAACCTACGGTCAGTGGCCTGGTCATGTTGCCAGGTCACCTGGCACAAGCTCTCTCGATGGCCTTATGCCTATAAAAGAAAACTCAGGTCCACACCCATCTTTACCTTCTATCCTCCAGTCTCAGGTGATGAGTTGTCCCTCCTCTTGTTTGAGGTTAACTCTTCCAAATGACCTTGACCCATCTCCTCCCACCTCTTCCAGGACCTTGCTTCATAAGGTGTATGCCCTTGGGCAAGTTATTTCATCTCTCTAAACCTCAGTTTCCTCATCTGTAAAATGGGATAACAGTACCTACCTCAGAGGTTTTATTTCAAGGATGAAATAATATTTACCACGTTCTTGGCATTGCGCCCAACACAAAGTAAATACTCAATAAATGTTAGCTGCTATCAATCACCATCACCATTACCATGTAAATCTCTCTCCACATCAATTCTCTCTACACACTGCATTCTTTCAGGAAGAGGCGATGCTTAAATTGTTACTAAGAGTCTGTATGAGACGTAGGGGAAGTAATTACAATGGAGGCCCCTTTAGAGAGGGGCTGGCTGCAAAGGCCTGGGGGTGACAACGGAGCTGCACAGCTGAGAAACTAGAGGTTTTCTTCCAGGTCAGGGTTAAAGGAGAAGTAGTACAGGATGAGTCTAAGGGTATAAGGCACATTTAGGAACTTGAACTTTATAGATAACAGAGTCGCTGAGAAGGAAGCAAGGAAATGGCAGTCAAATGGAGTATATTACTAAGATCGTTCAATGCTGTTGGACTCTCTTCTGAGACCAGCTGGTCCAATCCTCGCAATGTCAAGTATGAGATGAGATGAGGTCCAAGAAACACCAGAGGGAATACAGCTAGTTACTGACAGAAATGAGTAAGTATCCAAAGTCAGCTTCAGATTATTCTGGTGCCTTTAAAACTACAGCATGACATAAAGTACCTGCTATGTTCCGTTTCTATTAACTGTTAGAGAAAAGGCATCTTTTTAGGAAGGGTAGGGAAACTGTAGGAGTGGAAAGAGGGCTCCATTGCATAGGTCATTCATAAAAATAACTTTTGCTTGAGAAAATATTAACGTTCTTATTTCTATCATTAGACAGAAGGAGTTCCCTGGTTATAACTAAAAGTTGATTTCGGAGAAAAAAGCATGTTAAAATGAATTTCCTCCTTTATAAACTTCATATAGTTTAAAAACTGAGAAAATGCGTACCTTCCTTAAAGTTAGTTTCTATCTGTCATGTCAAAATTAAGTCCCCCGCTTTCAATATAAACATTTTAGCTAATATTCAAGAAAACACTATTTCTATAGCTTCTTACATCGTCTGACTCTGAGTAATTTTTAAATACTAAAACAGAAACAAAGATAAAAAATAAAGAAAAAAACTTTAATTTTACCTTTAAGTATACTAGTATCTCAGGAAATATCAAACATTTAAAATCTCACCTCACTGCTTGAATATTGTATCTTGAGACCCAGGGCACCTACTTTGGTTGCAGGCTCGATCCCCGGCCCTGGTCGGGGCGTGTGCAGGAGGCAACCGATCCATCATCGATGTTTCTCTCTCTCTGTCTCTCCTCCTCCCTTCTCCACTCTCTAAAAATCAATGGAACAATATCCTCAGGTGAGGATTAAAAAATAAAATAGATGTATCTTGAATTAAAGCCAATAAAGGCAACACATTTTTTTAAAAAGGATGAAATGAGATAGTGCTTATAAAGGGCACACAGTAAATACAGCGACACCGAAACTGAACTTACAGGAATCGCTCAATAGTGCTTCAGGTGGACAGGGAGATCTACTCTCCCTCAACACACCCACCGCTGTTCTTGTCCTAGCCACCAACTAAAATAGTCAGAAAGGCCATTTCCCTGCGTGGGAATCTATGAAACCACGCTGCCATCTCCATATCCTACCACCAGCAGCCAGTATAAACCTCCTACAATCATGATACCGTTACATGAATGAGGTAATAAATGTGACATGTGGCTTTAAATTCTTACCGTCTTGTTTTCTTTCCCACTGTCTTCCGTTGTAAATACCAACTGCTTATTGATTTCCTCCATACTGATCAGTGATCGTGTTCTGATGAAGTGTTGAAAAGAGACGGCCTCCACATATTCCTGGAGCCCTGAAAAACCAACCAGAAAATGACTAAGGAAAACCATTCCGTTAGTAAGAATGTCATAAAGACGTCACGTGGAGCATCACCTGGCTAAACAAAAGCTCAGTGCACGCCTACGGAGCGCGAGCACTGGGTCTGGTATTTAGTGACATTTGCAACAGCATGGATGGGCCCTGAGAACACTATTCTAAGTGAAATGAGTCAGACAGAAAAAGCCATATGATTTCACTCCTAAAACTGAAACTTATGAACACAAACAGCAGAGTGGTGGTTGCCAGAGGGAAGGGGGTGGGGGGAGAAGGGCGTCGTTATATGAGGTGACAGGAGAAGATCTGACTTTGGGTGTGGGCACACGGTGCAACATACAGATCCTGCAACATAGAAGCCCACACATGAAGCCTGTATGTTCATGGTGACCAATGTCACCCCAATCAATTTAATAAAAACTGTTTAAAAATTCATCTGTGGTGTCAATCTCTATTAATGTGGGTGGTTATCAGATAGTACATTTTCAAGCATATCTAGTCATTATTTAAGGTGTCTGTGGGGGGTGTTTGATTAAAGTTACTGCAGAGATGAGGTGGCCATTTCTACTCCATAGAAATTAAGTTTCGTGATATACCATGGAGAAAGTTCAAGGCCATCTGGCCCCCAACACTGAAAAGCATTTTTGGGTCACATGTAGGTTAAAGGATGTTTAAACAAGTTATGTTTCAAGTTGATGAAAAGAACATCCGCTATTTTCAGTGACTAATCCCCAAGGTGAAAAATTTCAACCTACTGCCATATCCCATCAAACAATGCCTTCCCCTTCTGCTTTTGCCTTGGACGAGATCCAATTAGAATTATTTACAGAAACAGCTGCCAGTAAGAGAGAAGCTTGTCGGCTGCTTTTCTGCAATTTGTTATTTTTCTCCTCGTCCTTCCATTAGAACATATACAAGGAAACCCAATTACAGGCTTCTGGCTGTTTTTACTTATTCTTATAAAGGTGAACAGACAAGACAAGAGGTTCCATTATAAATCCCAAGTTCATGTCTGCACTTTCTTTCCAGGCTTTCAATCGTTCAAAAAACTGTTTGCCAAGTGCCCCCAGCTCCTCCACTCCCGGGTGGATACCCAAGAGAACTGAGGGTATATGTTCACACAAAGACTTGCAGGTCAATGTTCGTTCATAGCAGCAACTTCACTGAACTTCAATAGCCTCATGCGTTAAGTAAAACATCAACCTGCCCTGTAGGATTTACGTAGAATAATAGATCGGGGTACAAGGGCCCTCCTCTGTAACGTGAATTACACTGAGAATAATTAAAATAAGAATGACAGGTATTAATTTTTGCTAGAAATATTTTATAACTTAGAATGCAGTGGGGCTTTTTTGTTTTGTTTCAATGTATTAACTCACAATTAAAAGAGGCCGTTATTATTCCATAATGTTAGTCCAATATGCACTATAACAGTAAAAAGTAATAGGTAAGTTATGCTAATGGATCCCTATTCTTTACCCTATTAAGGCACTGTAAACTAAGACAGTTTGTCAAGGAGTAAGGACCTCTTTGACTTAGTGCATATGTTAAGTCCTATGGAAAAAAGAGCAACATCAGAACTGTAATGTGGGTGGGTTTATAAGGAAAAGCTTAATATTGGGGGGAGGAGAGTTTAAGCAGGATAAAGCCTTTACCAGGGGTTAGGTTCTCAAGTCAACATGCAAACCCATGTGGCACGAAATCCATGGCAACACTTACTAGCTTATGACCTTGGGCAAGCTGCTTAACTTCTGGGAGTCTGAATCCCCCCTCTATGAAGTAAAAATTATACCTTCGTCTTAGGGATATAATAAAGGCCATGAATATAAAGAACAGTAGCTAAGAATAGCTCTAACTGGCCCAAAACATCCACCTAACCCATCATTCACATTCTCGGGTAAGAGAATGAAAATATCAGGTAGGGTATGAACTTAGCTTCGTACACCGAAATGTACGAAAATTAAATGACAATTTTTATCCTCAGAGTGACATAAACTAAATATATATATATATATATATGTAAATATACATAACTTATTTTCTTTGACACAAAGGGCATTTTCCTCCAACTGTTAATTTTTCAACAAGAGAGAAAAATAAAACAATAACATGACAGGGCACAAAAAATGGTTAAGTGACTTATTTCAAGCAACTAATGATCCGCTCATTTGTTTAACCACCCCTTGGGACAACCCGTAACCTCCTCTGATAAGAAGCGTGTAGAAAACAGACCGAACCTTTTGTTGTTGTTCAATTATGAGTAGGATGCTCAGTGCTGGAGCTCACACAAGGGTCCCGTAGGGACTGCTCTGCGTGCCATTAGCACTATTCTTAATGAGGAAAAGCACAGAACTCCTTTAGTTCAGTGCCAGGATTGTTTTATCTCCAAGTCAAAAGAACAACTATTTGGAGCAACACCAAAACAAGCATTGAACAATTACAAACAGCAAGCTATTCATAAGCATCATGTTGTTAATGCTACGCTAATGATAAGTAACCTGTGTTTTTCTCAAATAAAATATGTCAGCAAATTTTTAAGTCCCAGATACCTCTTCATTTGACTGATTTATTACTTAACTTTAAGGGAAAACAATTCTTATTGCTTCAACTTAAAGAACCTAGTTTTATTTTAAAGACTTGTTATGAGCCCTAGCCGGATTGGCTTAGTGTTGGCCTGCGGACTGAAGGTCCTGGGTTGGATTCTAGTCAAAGGTCACAGGCCCGGGTTGCAGGCTTGGTCCCCAGTAGGGGGCGTGCACGAGGCAGCCGATCCATGATTCTCTCTCATCATTGATGTTTCTGTCTCTCTCTCCCTGCCTCTCTGAAATAAATAAATAAATATATATATATAACATAACATAATATATGTATGTGTGTGTGTGTGTGTGTGTGTATATATACTTATTTATTTATTTATTTAAAAAGAGTATTATTATGGATGTAATCCCCCAATACAAAGAACTGCTCTGGAAAAGGAGCTAGGAACTCATTAGTCAATAGTGATTTTTCTATTTTAAAAAAAAAATCAGTTACAGCCCTGGCTGGTTTTCTCAGTGGTTAGTTAGAGCGATGGCTGATGAACCAAAGGGTCTCAGGTTCTCTCTCCCTCCCTTCCATTTTCTCTAGAAATTAGTGGAAAAAATATCCTCAGAGAAGGATGAAAAAAAAAAAGCTATAAATTACAAACAGTAAAGTGTACAAATCTTAAATGTCAAACTCAATGAATTGTTACGTATGTGCAGGATGATGTAGCTCCATCCAGATAAACACGTAACACATCTCTGACGCTCCAGAAAGCTCCCTCGTGCCTCTGGTCAATCACCCTGCCCCAACTCCACCAGGTCACCCTACCCTGCCTTTCTCCCTTGGTTAACGCTGCCTCTTTCTGAACTTCACGGAAATGGAATGACCAGCAGATACTCTCTTACGTCGGCTAATTTTGCCCAAGAGAATGCCTGTGAGACTCCTGTTTGCTGCTGTGTCTGTTCAGCAGTTTTTATTGCTACGTGCTATTACCTTGTACAGCGACACCACAATGTATGCATTCTCATGCTGATGGCACCGGGGACATTTTCCAGTTTTAGGGTATTAAGACGATGGCTGTTAGGAGCTTTCTCACACACCTTTTGGCGGCATAAGCCTCCCTTCTCTTGGGTACATACCCGGAAGTGATCATAAAATAGACACATATTTTAGCTAGAGCAGGGGTGGGCAAACTTTTTGACTCGAGGGCCACAATGGGTTCTTAAACTGGACCGGAGGGCCGGAACAAAAGCATGGATGGAGTGTTTGTGTGAACTAATATAAATTCAAAGTAAACATCATTACATAAAAGGGTACGGTCTTTTTTTTTTTAGTTTTATTCATTTCAAACGGGCCGGATCCAGCCCTCGGGCCGTAGTTTGCCCACGGCTGAGCTAGACACTACCAGTTTTTTAAAGTGGTGTTTATAACTGTCATGCTGGTGAATGGTATTTCACTGTGAATTACTCTAGTGCAGTGGTCGGCAAACACATTAGTCAACAGAGCCAAATATCAACAGTACAACGATTGAAATTTCTTTTGAGAGCCAAATTTTTTAAACTTAAACTATACAGGTAGGTACATTGTTAATTAACTTAATTAGGGTACTCCTAAGATGGCCTTTGCTAAAAACGTCCTCAATCTGATTGAGGTACGTTCGCTGAGGTCGACCCCTTCCAACTCTCCCATCCACACTCGTCTTGTATACTTGTTTCGTCCATCTCCTTTCGTTCATCCCCTCTATATGTCCAAACCACCTCAACATACCTTCCTCAATCCTCGACACTACATCCTTTCACTCCACAACGTTCCCTAAAGTCAACTTAATAAAGTTTCAATCGCACTGTACGTGCGCACCCGCACGTGGTATTTTGTGGAAGAGCCACACTCACGGAGCCAAAGAGCCGCATGTGGCTCGTGAGCCATGGTTTGCTGACCACTGGGCTAACGGTACACGTGGATTTTATTGCCAGGGGTAGGGGTGTTGGTTGGCATCCCTAACCTCTGTGTTCAGGGATCAACTATAATTTGCAAATGGTTATAATCACCAAGATCCAGTATTCCCTGGAACTTTTTAAATGAAGATAAACTCGGTGCCATCCTAAAATCCCCCGTATAGAGGCACACCAGCGATGTTTGGATCCACCTGGCCAGGTGATATAGTCTCCTTTATGAACTCACTAAAGCTGAAACCTGCCACCAGTGAGCTATACCCATGCTGGGAGATCAGATGCCCCTTGTCTGAATTCACTCTACACGTTCAAGAATAAAGTCACTGAGAAAACAGTTACTAGGAAACAGACTTTATTAAAATCTATAATGACTAACTGCACGGTTAGAAAAATAAAGCCGATCGAATGTTTTTGGGTTACCTTTACGTTACTACTCAGCAGTCCCAATTTTTTAAAGCCAATAATATGTTACCAAGAACCCATTAAAATTCATGCAACTCACACATCAATGGTGTGACACATTATTTTAAAAGTAATGTTAGCGTTGAAGAGAACTCACCTGTCGTAATGGCTCTATGGAATTGATGCATCTCTTCTCCCAAGAGCTCCTGGGCCACCTGCAGTATCTTTTGTCTGACACCATCCAATTTAATTTCCGACTCAGTCAGTATTTCCTCCATATCAGGAGTGCTAGAACCAAGATATTGGGAACTTTTAGAACATCAGCCAGATGCTTTATAGAGAAAAACTGAAATAATCTAATGATCACTTAACAGAGGCCTAAATAAATATTGTATGTATTTAGATGCTAACTCAAAACTGCAACTGATTTTATTAAAACTATGTAAACACATGGAAAATGCTGCAACATACTATTAAGTGAAAAAAAAATACACAAAGCTCTATGTGTTATAATCATAACTATAAGAAAAATCATAGGGGGGTGGGAGCAGCCGGGGAGAGGTCCATGGGGGAAAAAAGGAGACATATGTAATACTTTCAACAATACAGAATTTAAATTTAAAAAAAAAGAAAAATTATGTTCATAACAATATGACATCTGGATCTGTCTGCTTTCAGTCAGGATGGAGTAACGTGGGCAGAAATTATCCTCCCACCAAAAACAACTAAAAAAGAAAAAAAAAACATACAAACTATGGACAACACCGGACAACAGGAAGCACGGGACAGCGACCTGAGAGAGAGGTGAGGAAAAGGACAGGTGCCCACGGACTGTCCTATCTGAGTGCCTGGACACTTCCCAAGTGACAGCGCAGGAATGAGAAACCTACACAGAGCCGGGAAGCTCCCTGAGAAAGTATTTTGAATGGAATGAAAATGAGAACAGCATATCCAAGTTCACGGAATGCAGGGAAAGCGTTCTTAGAGACTCGCAAGGGAAAGTTACAGCACTAAATGTCTACGTTAGAAAGGAGAGTTCGTCTTTGATCTCAGCTTCCACCTCGAGAAACTAAAAAAAGGGGAGCAAACGAATCCAAAGCAAGCGTGCAAAGGGAAAAAACAGGTTGGGGTAATGCAAGTAGGGAAACGGACAATGTCATAAAACCAAGATCCTGTAAGATCAGTAACATGGAGCCAGACAGATCAGGAAAAAGAACACAAATACCAACATGAGGAATGAGAGGAGATGTCACTACAGAGCCTACAGAAATGAAAGGATAAAGAAAAAAATTCCTTGAGAGGCACAGCTACCAAAGCTTACTGATAAAGGAAAAGACACCTACCTATATCTATTGAAGAAAATGTTTATTCTTAAAATGTGCCTGCTGCTAACGTCCTCTGACCCAATGCTGACAAAAATAAGTCACGGAATATTCTAGCAGCTAGTTAGAATTACATCCAACTGTCGTAAAAGTCAGAGGTATTTACTCACCTTGTAATCCTATGGAGCAGAAAGATTATCCTTTTACTTTCTACGGTTATATCCCGACTGAGTTTTACAAGTCTCTCATATTTGTCATGTCGTGCATCGAGTTCCTGCTGAAAGGCTAAGAATACATTATTTTGACCATCAGCATGATTATTCTATACGTAAAGCCTATCACACAGAATTGTTACTCTTCATGACAAAGCAACTCTTATTTACTCTATAAAGAGCACAAAGTCATCGTATTTATTTTTAAAGTAGTTGGAAATTAACGTCTCTGCTGGTTAGTGTTACTATTCATGACAAAGCAACTCTTATTTACTCTATACAGAGCACAAAGTCATCGTATTATTTTTAAAGTAGTTGGAAATTAACGTCTCTGCTGGTAACTCAAATATCCTTTCTTTAAGTAGACGTATGTCTTAACTGGGTTTTACCCCTCAGAGCCTTATCATGAAACGGTGCACACACATCTATCCATCCAAGACTTACTGAGGGACAGGCGTTCCCGCTCTGGGCAAAGTGCAAAAAATACAACCCGTCTTCAAAAGTCTAGTTGAGGAAACAGAACCAATGCACAAGGTGCCCTTGGACCAGCGGGTCTCGGGTTCAATTCCCTGTCAAGGGCACGTATCTCAGCTGCAGGTTTGATTCCCGACCCTGGTTGGGGATCGTGTGGGAGGCAACCAATCCATGTTTTTCTCTCCCCCGCACCCACCCTCCACTCTCTCTATAAAAAAATAAAAACTAAAAAAATTTTAAAAATCAATGGAAAAAATATTCTCAGGTGAGGATTAAAAAAAAAAAGACACACTTAAAAGATTAATGAGATGTACATACACACCTAATGTGTGTACCTATGTGTGTGTGTGTGTGTCTCCCTGATACGCATACACACCTGATGTATAGTGATGTGTCACATAACGACATCCTGGTCACCAATGGCCCTCACAGACAAGGGAGGTCCTATCCTATGTAATAAAAGCCTAATATGCTAAGCGTCCGACCGCTCGACCAGCCGCTATGACGTGCCCTCGTGCCCAGGACATGCCCTGGAGACACACACCCCCGCATCCCTCCCCAGCCTCTAAAATATTTCTTCTAATTAATTTCCTTTCGATGTGCACAAATCCGTGCACCGGGCCTCCAGTAAGATTATAATGGAGATGAAAAATCCCTCTTGCCTATTGATGCCATGGCCATGGTACTTAGTAACACAACCCAGGACCCAGCGTCTGTGGCCTGGATGTAACCACTCCGCTAGCACATGCGATTACGGTGGGTGGGAGCGCCCGTGAATGGCACCCCCGGGCACCACCCGGTGATGGAACCACCTGGTGACCCGCCTCTCCCATCACCAAGCAGCACAGGTGAATGTGCGTGTGCTGACATCTATGGACACGCGGTTATTTCTGGCCAGATGGCATTGTCTCATGTCAATTCACCAAC
>NW_005353435.1:452646-454796 GCF_000412655.1 Myotis brandtii
GCTTAATAGGGGGAGGAGGAGGAGAAAACCCAATATTTTTGTCCTCTTGACCTTCACAGCAGACCTCGCAGCCACCCAACCCCAGGAAAAGGAATCGACCCACATAGGCGCATCTTAGACGGCTCAGATGCCCTTTTCTTAGGCGCACAAATGGCTAGAGCAGCGGTTCTCAACCTTCTGGCCCTTGAAATACAGTTCCTCATGTTGTGACCCAACCATCAAATTATTTTTCGTTGCTACTTTATAACTGTCATGTTGCTACTGTTCTGAATCGTCATGTAAACATCTGATATGCAGGATGGTCTTAGGCGACCCCCGTGCAAGGGTCGTTCGACCGCCAAAGGGGTCGCGACCCACAGGTTGAGAACCGCTGGGGGGGTTCTTCGCTCCGACCTCTCCCGCGCTCCGGGGAACTCACATTTGAAGGCCACCATCACGGGGGACGACGCGTTCACGTCCTTCCCTTCCCTCCGCGGGCCGTGGGGGAAGCTGTCGTGCTTCCTCTTCCGGAACCCGCCCGCTCCTGACATGGACAAGGAGACAAGAGTCCGTCAGGCCCGGCCACCACCCGGAGGGGACCCCTTCCTGCCCTGGGAGCCAGGCAGACGCCCGCGGGGCCCCACTCGGCTCTCTTCCCCCCAAAACCTTCCAACTCGCTCAGCCGGGCCACCCCCCCAACAGGCTCCTTCAACGGGCACGACGCGGAGTATCACCCAACCACGTTGTTTAAAAACAGCGCGTGCATTTAAGGAGACGAAGGTGTTCAATGGGGTCAGTGTGCGTGGTGGTGGAGGGAGTGGAGGGGGGGGAGGATATGGGGGAGTCACCAGGACCGCCGCCCCCCGGCCTGCATGGGGCGAGGGCATCCCTCGGGAGGGGAGGGGGAAATCCTACAAAAAGCCTGGCGATCCACCCGCTCTGGGTAAATAACGCCCCGGGCTGTGAGAGACGCCACCTTCTTTGTTGCTCATGTCGTCACGGCCGGAGGCGAGACGCGTAGAGACAGAGAGGGTCTCAGACCCGGCAGAGAGCGGGAGGCGGCGGGGGAAGAGCCTGCCAGGGGCCCTCTGACGTCGACGCACGAGCCGGAAGCGCGCGGCCGCAGACACTCAAGTCCCGCCTTCTCCCGCGCACACTTCCGGTCGCGTCCCAGTCTCGCAGCCAGGAGCTCCGCCCCGAGCCAGTCCCGGAGGACCTCGGCTCCGCGTGCCCTCTGCCGTGCCTGACGACAGAAGCGACTCGACACGCTTCCCAGCGTGCGCTGCTAATAAATAAGACGATCTGTCCTCCTGTAGGTGAGGTCCGTGTGAAGGTGGAAAAGCAGGGGAAAAGGTGCGTGATTTTTTTTTCTTGAGGTGCCTTTGGAACACCCTCGCGTTCCCTCAGCGAGGACCCAGCCTCCAGCGCGGTGCACAGTGGGAGTTGTAGTTCGCCAGCACAGCCGGTCCTGCTGGGCTCAAGCCAGACTGGGAGGAAGGAATGAACCCACTTGGGCGCCTAAGGGGAGGTCTTCTTAGGATGGGGGTGGAACCTTACCGAGTTACTTTTTATTTTGATTTTCTAAATAGATTTTTTATTGATTTTAGAGATGAAGGGAGAGAGAGAAACATCAATGATGAGAAAGAATCATTGAGTGGTTGCCTCCTGCAAAGCCACTATTGGGGATGAAGCCCGCAACCTGGGCTTGTGCCGTAACTGGAAATTGAACCACGAACCTTTTGGCTCATGGGACGATGCTCAACCAACTGAGCTACACCAGCCAGAGCAGATTAGCTTAATTTAAAAAAAAAAATTTATTGATTTCAGAGAGGAAGGGAGAGGGAGAGAAACATCAGTGAGAGGGAATCATTGATCAGCTGCCTCCTGCACGTCCCCAGTAGGGGGCAGAGCACTCAACCTGTGCATGTGCCCTGACCTGGAATCAACCTGTGGCTTTTTGGTGCATGGGATGATACTCCAACCAACTGAGCCATACCGGCCAGGGCATGGGTTGCCCTCATTTTGCCCTGAGACACCTGCCTATTGCTTCCATGGTGATCTGCCCAAGATGGTGTAGGGGAGAAGCCAAGTTAGAATGTAAGCCCTAACCGGTTTGGCTCAGTGGATAGAGCGTTGGCCTGCGGACTGAAAGGTCCCAGGTTCAATTCCAG
>NW_005353435.1:455002-461187 GCF_000412655.1 Myotis brandtii
CTGAGGACCAAAGGGTCCCAGGTTCGATTCTGGTCAAGGGCACCTACCTCGGTTGCAGGCTCTTCCCCGGCCTGGGCCCTCGTCAGGGCTCCTGCAGGAGGCAACCAATCAATGCATTTCTCTCGCAGCGATGTTTCTCTTTCCCTCTCTCTTCCACTCTCTCTAAAAATCAATGGAAACATATCCTCGGGTGAGGCTTAAAAAATAAAAGCTCTGGTCTTGGCCCCAGGCTGAGGCCCCGCTGGCCATCCCCTCGGGTGGGTCCAGTCCTTCCCACACAGTATGAATCCTCCCAGCTATACCTGGGTTTCTCACAGCTTCAGGATGGGTCCTCTGATCCTTGCTTCCCTATCACTTCTGACTTGGGGAGATCGATGGCTCGCAGCAGCCTGTCCTGGCTGCCTTCTTACAGGAGCCTGTCCACCTACATCTTCTAGGCCTTTCTAGACAAACTTGATTATCAAATATAGTGAATGTTTTCAGCGAACGGGACTTTGAAGGATGCTGACATTTGGAAGCTCAGTCTGACTTGGACTCCTTGAAACAGGGATCCGTGGAAAGACGACCACACACACCCCCCACTCTTCACTCTGGAGGAGATATTTCATCTTTTTCTTTCGTTCCACCCACCCCCCCTTTTTTTTTCTCTTCAGTGCCTTGTCCATAAGAGACACTTGATAAATACATAGAGACTTGCTTCAGATATATATCTAACTCTTGTTAGATGTTTTCCAATGAGCTGATTAAACTATCTGTAATGGAAAGTGTTGCCTTTCTTTACTTAATTTTAAGTCTGAGTACCTAAAAGTTCTGAGGAAGGGTGTGTACCAGTGCAGAGCAAATTCCTGATGTGATTAGTCAAGCTACCTGACTTCAAACAAGTTTTATTTCTGTCTCTGTTCCTGACAAACTGCATGGCCTATTTCTGCTTGGCCCAGATCAGGTTTGATCAACATGTTTGGCCAGGGAAAATTGGTAAATCCCAAATTAAATCAACTTGTTTGGGCAAAACAAATGAATATATTATGACATGAGCCAAGCAGGAACTTCCCCTGCAACTTTCCTATGAACATGACACATGTTCAATGTCTAAAGGTTTCTCCCACGACTGCAGGGAGCCGAGTTGTACCTGCCTGGGTGCACGTCAAAAGGTTGCACAAGTTTAGGAGCCTGTGATATGCTGATTTGACTCGGAACTGAATGATGGACAGAGTAATGTTACCTGAAGAGCATCTGATGTTAATCTCCAATCTGCCTCTGGTTCTGGTGAGACTGCTTGGTGAAACTGAGATGGAAAACAGAAATGCTCTCTTATCGGGACCTTTGATTTTTAACGGCCCTCTTTTGAAAGTGCCTAGATTAGCCCGTGAAAGTAGTCATTTCTGCCATATGCATGTGGTTTTCAAGTTTACTGAAAACCTACTTCCTCTCCCGTGGTATTTCATGAGGCATTGTTTTGGTTTTCAGTGATGAGTATGTACCTGGATAACAAGAATATTGTGGTTCTATATATTGATTTCAGAGAGGAAGGGAGAGGGAGAAGGAGAGAGAGAGAAACATCAATGATGAGAGAGAAGCATTGATCAGCTGCCTCCTGCACGCCCCCTACTGGAGATCGAGCCTGCAACCCGGGCATGTGCCCTGACCGGGAATCCAACCTTGACCTCCTGGTTCATAGGTTGATGCTCAACCACTGAGCCACACCAGCTGGGCAAAAATATTATGGTTCTTGATGGTTCATAGATAGCCTCAGAAATCTATACCCAGTTATTGGTATTTGAGAGGATCACTGGCAGCCAAATAAATTCTTGGATTGCACTAGGGCTTATATTTAGAGACAGCACCGTCGAGCTAAGTAACACAGTTTGGGGAGTTAAATGGGCCATGCCCTCCCATATCTAGGTTATAATTCTGAAAGTGCTGAGAGTTAGACAAAGCCAAGACAATGGTTTTATTCTGACACAAAGAAAAAGTTGTTTGTGGGGTGGATGAAGGGGATAGGGAAAATGTCTGCCAACATTTCAACATCATATATTAACTATTTAATATTAATTAATTTTTCCATTCTTCAGTGACCAAACATTTTTTTTTTTACCTTTTTTATTCCTTTTAAACTGAGCAACTCACTTGGTTGCTTTTTTCCGACCAAACATTTTTTTTAAATTGTTGACATTATTACAGATGTTCCCCATTTGAACAAATATTTTTAAACATCTGTCATGTACTAAGTAAGCAAGAACACACAGTCTGGTGGAAAAATTGAATTATAAACTAATACTTTTAGAAAGATTATTCTGGTAGAATGTATGACAGATGGGAAAACACATGTGCTCAAGACGGGTATTATAATAATCCAAGTCAGAAGCAATGAGAACTTAAACTGGAGCCCTAGGACGAATAACAGGGGAGAACTGATTGGAGAGCACTTTCTGGAGTTGACCAGAACTGGATTAAGAGACAGACCAGCCCTAGCCAGTTTGGCTCAGTGGATAGAGTGTCGGCCCGAGGACTGAAAAATCCCGGGTTTGATTCTGGTCAAGGGCATGTACCTCAGTTGCAGACTCAGTCTCCAGGTCCCCGGCCCAGTTTGGGCCGATGCGGGAGGCAACCAATCAATGTCTCTCTCTCACATTGATGTTTCTCTCTATATCTCTCTCCCATTCCCTTCCACTCTCTCTCTAAAAATCAATGGGAAAATACCCTCAGGCGAGGATTAACCAAAAAAACAAACAAACAAACATCACGATACAATGCATATGCACATTATGTATCTATACTTCATACATATGCATTATCTATATTATAAAAGGCCTGTGGCCTTAACGACCAAACGAGCAGCGGCTCTCGCAGCGGGTGGGGCAGGGCACGGGGAGGTGTGAGCTACTAGCGGTGGAGAGCTATGGGCGGCGATGGGCAGGGTGGCCAGCTGAGGCAAGCAGAGGCAAGCTACTCGTGCACGATTTCGTGCACGCTGGGCCTCTAGTGTATATATAATATATATATCATATAGTCACACGTACTACTATAATGTGTATACATACATAGCACCCACTATGGTGATGTATACTGACCTCCAATGTAGATAAAATGCAAGCATGTCTGCTTGGTCTTACATCCATCCATACAGCTACAGAAGTCGTAACGAACGAGGAAGCAGCGCGTAGTACGCTGAGGCTCCTGAGCAAATGGATTATGATTAATTGTGAGGGGAATCTTAATCGCCCACGGCAACCACAACCACAACCGCAGTGTTTTGGGGTGCAGACTGCGGCTGCCCTCAGGAGATGACTTGCACTTTAACTCCCCACCGCCTGCCTCTACTGTCATCCAACATTTCAAGGACACTCACGGGTCACTATTACATCCTTTCTGTAAGGGTTCCCTAGATAATCCCTATCGGGGAACATGCTTTTTCTCCCATCTTTCAAAAATTGTCTTGCTTGACTCCACTACTCCCTTTAATCACTGCTCCATTTTTGTCCTCTTTGGAGCAAAAATCCTATACTTGTCTCCAGCCCACTCATGGGTTCGTCACGATCTACTTAAGGAAGCTGTGCATTCACATTTCATTAAAGTGTTCGGGAAACTTATCGAAGAGAGCCCGGTCACAGATCTCAATGACATACACATTCCTAAAGAGTTGTTTTTTTAAAAAAAATATATTTTATTGATTTTTTACAGAGAGGAAGGGAGAGAGATAGAGAGTTAGAAACATCGATGAGAGAGAAACATCGATCAGCTGCCTCCTGCACATCTCCCACTGGGGATGTGCCCGCAACCCAGGTACATGCCCTTGACCGGAATCGAACCTGGGACCCTTCAGTCCGCAGGCCGACGCTCTATCCACTGAGCCAAACCGGTTTCGGCCCTAAAGAGTTTTGAAAGATTTTGATTCTTTCGAAAATAGTTTTCGAAACCGAATTTAATATAAAATCGATTTTCTAAAATGTATGCAATGTAAATGCAAGGGAAACGTTTTAGACATTTCATTCAAAACTTGTTCAAGAACTAGGTCTTCTCTAACAGCAATGAATTTCTCATCATCTTCACACTGCACCACATTCAAGTGAGAAATGTTCATTTGCCTCTTCCTTTACTGTTTTGCATGTTCATTTTGAAATCTGATTGAAATTCATTCAGCACAGAAGACAATTTCATTTTCATGAAGGCTCTTTCAGACTCGGTACCATTGCAAAAATATAAAAGAAATAACCCAGGTACATGCCCTTGACCGGAATCGAACCTGGGACCTTTCAGTCTGCAGGCCGACGCTCTATCCACTGAGCCAAACCGGTTTCGGCCCTAAAGAGTTTTGAAAGATTTTGATTCTTTCGAAAATAGTTTTCGAAACCGAATTTAATATAAAATCGATTTTCTAAAATGTATGCAGTGTAAATGCAAGGGAAAGGCTTTAGACATTTCATTCGAAACTTGTTCAAGAACTAGGTCTTCTCTAACAGCAGTGAATTTCTCATCATCTTCACACTGCACCACATTCAAGTGAGAAATGTTCACTTGCCTCTTTACTGTTTTGCATGTTCATTTTGAAATCTGATTGAAATTCATTCAGCACAGAAGACAATTTCATTTTCATGAAGGCTCTTTCAGACTCGGTACCGTTGCAAAAATATAAAAGAAATAACCCAGACCTCCAGCAACCGCCAAAGAAGGATTTTTGTTGGAAACATGAAAAAGAAAGCATCAAAATAAAATTAAATTAAAAATTTAAAACCCTGGGGAAAATGCAGCAAGAATTGATCAAACTCAGAAAAGTAACTGGATTAAAAGACATGGTTCTAAAAAGTGAAGAATAAACTACAAGGTGCCCAAGGAAAAAGGAATTCAAATAAAAGTCTACTAAGAATCATGGAAGAAAGCTAGTAAAACAGCAAAAGAATGAAACCGAGATAAAGACATTTTAAAAGGGATCAGAGAGGATGTGATAGGAATAGAAAACAGACACGCACATAAATTAAACATACACATACTTGGAATTTTTGAAGAAGAGAAATAAAACAATGGAACAAAACTAGTGTTTAAGTTTTTTAAAGTAACTTTCCGGAAGCAAGAAAACTTAAGTATTACAGGAGCTCACTACATTTATGGAGAAAATGACCCATTATGAATTCTGAGACATATTTTGGAAAAATCACTAGATTCTAAAGACAAAAGAAAAAGCCTCAGAGACTGCAGGCATGAAGATAAAATACTTACAAAATAGGCAAGAAAATTAAAGTGGCATTAGACTTCTCAAGAGCAACATACAAAGCTTTTTTTTTAATATATATTTTTTATTGATTTCAGAGAGGAAGGAAGAGGGAGAGAGAGATAGAAACATCAATGATGAGAGAGAATCATTGATGGGCTGCCTCCTGCATGCCCCCTATTAGGGATAGAGCCCACAACCTGGGCATGTGCCCTTGACTGGAATCGAACCTGGGACCCTTCAGTCTGCAGGCTAAGGCTCTATCCACTGAGCCAAACCAGCTAGGGCAAAGTTTTTTAAACGTTTCAAAATGTATATAGCTTTATGCCAGAACATGTCCAGCCCTCTTTAAGAAAAGAAAACAAAATCTAGCACTCAACAATAAGTTATTCACAATGTTCAAAATCCAATTAAAAATTACTACAGCCCTAGCCGGTTTGGCTCAGTGGATAGAGCGTCGGCCAGTGGACTGAAGGGTCCCAGGTTCGATTCCGGTCAAGGGCATGTACCTTGGTTGCGGGCACATCCCCAGTAGGAGGTGTGCAGGAGGCAGCTGATCGATGTTTCTCTCTCATCGATGTTTCTAACTCTCTATCCCTCTCCCTTCCTCTCTGTAAAAAATCAATAAAATATATTTTTTTAAAAATTACTAAACATGCCCCAAAGGGAATACATTCCCATAAGCAAAGAAAAACTGGTCCAGTTGAATCACACGCAGAAATAGTGTGGAATTAGCAGACAAATCCTTTAAAACACCTTTTATAAGTATGTTCAAGGATGTAAAGAAAAATGTGGTGAATCTATATCAACACTCACCTCTACCTGGGGACTCATTGAGAAGCCACCTTACACAAGTTATGCACCACCAGAGGCTCTTTTAGCGACTGAGCTGGCTGGTGGAGGCTGGTGGAGGCAGGTGGAGGCAGGTGGGGGCTGAGGTAGGTGGAGGCAGGTGGGGGCTGGTGGGGGCTGAGGTAGG